>NW_012116611.1:1248125-1331199 GCF_000951035.1 Colobus angolensis palliatus
CTCTGCCTCCCAGATTCAAGCAATTGTTCTGCCTCAGCCTCCCGAGTAGCTGGGACTACAGGCGCCCGCCACCACGCATGGCTAATTTTTGCATTTTCAGTAGAGATGGGGTTTCACCACATTGGTCAGGCTGGTCTCCAACTCCTAACCTTGTAATCCGCCTGCCTTGGCCTCCCAAAGTGCTGGGATTACGGGCATGAGCCACCGTGCCTAGCCCCCCATACATTTTTAATAAAAATGTTGTTAATCTGAAATTTAAATTTAACTGGGTATTTTGTATGTTTATATACTAAATCTGGTAACCCTAAATGATGATAATAGTTGACTGATTGCTCCATTTTATGAGGTTGGTTTACAGACTTTACACCATTTTCCTGTTCTTCCTTTTGTTAGTTTTCTGAACTGATTTTCCTTTATTAGCTTCCAAATATCAAACAATAGGGAGCCATATATTATTTGATTACATAACCAAATATAATGTGGTTTTTTTTGACACTTTTCAACGTACTTTTATTTTCATAATTTCTCCACTACACTTCTCATTTCCACCTTCTGTTGGTTTGGGGCGAGATGAGAGGGTTTCCTAGTACATGTGAGCCCCATGAGACTCAGAGCGGGTATTAGAGGGTAAGTGTCTCTCATACCATACCATGAGAGGTAAGTGTCTCTTATCTTCACAGATGGAATCTATCCAGGAGGAACTGTCAAAAGTGAGTGACATTCTTAAACCAAAGGGTCAATATTGGGCCTAGAGAGAGACTGGGACTCAAATTGTGCCATCAAAATTGAACTGTTAGTTCAGAAATAAAGAAGTAATAGAATAAAGAAATAAAAAGCAAGCCTCAGATAAGGACAGGTGAGCACATTCATTCTCTTTCAGGTATGAGCTTGCACGAACATGCTAAATACTATAAAAGGGGCGTATGCAAATTACACTGTTGATTCACTTTCCTTATTTTATTTAATTAGGTATTTTTGCATCTAATATTTATTTTCTTCCTTTTTTTCTCGTGTCTGTTGCTGCTACGACATTTAGTTGTGAGGGTTATAGAATGTGAGCTAAAAATATAATCTGTAAGGATTCAGATTTGTTATGATATTCCTAGAAATCTTGTGAGGAAGTTCTTCCAGTAGTTTATTTTTATAAAAGACTGAAGGGCTTCATGAGAAACCATTTACATCAAAGACAGAGTCAGAGCACCTAAGCCTAGGCTAAGCAATTAAGCAGTGATTTTGAATATAATAGAGTCTATCTATATCTCTATCTCCTATCTATCTATCTATCTATCTATCTATCTATCTATCTATCTATCTATCTATCTATCTATATCTCTACCTACCCACCTATCTATCTACTATCCTTGTTTGAATCCAGTCCTTTTAGAGACATATGTTGGAAACTTAAGAACCAAATAATACAGAAAAGGTGATCAATTTTGTTTATGAGACAAACTTTCTTCACTGAGTTGACTGGCAAAACACATCATAACTTAAAATAATAAATGGTTACCCACCGAAAGTGTTGGTCTGAGAGGACAACAATATCTTAATCGATAGCCAGAAAAAAATGAAGGAGGTCTAACAACTGGTAAGACAAATTTACACAAGGCCAAAATCAAACACTGCTCTTTCACACACACACACCACAAGACATTACGCTATGTACCTTAATTTGGGTGAAATAGCCATAGCATTAGAATCAGGTTGCTACAGTAAAGCTTAGAGGAACACAAACCCAATACCAGCAATACTAGGAAAAGGAAAGAACAAATCTTGCATGTGGAAGCCAAAAGGGACTCATTAGGTAACAGAAATGAAACAACCCCTGGGGATTTCCTAAGTTAGTAGAAGAGAGTTGAGAATAATATACATTAAGCATTTTTAGATGTATAATATCCACACATTTGTGGATGTAAAATATTGTTGATGGGAGCCTATAGTAACATTTGTTTTCTTTACATTATTGAGCTGAATTTATTTTTTCTTTTACATTTTTGAATAATCCCACACTATTCTGATTTCTTCTTTTCAAGACATTTGTGTAGTTGCTAACTACTGCATATTTCTAAAATTAAAATGCACTATTTGCAGTTGTCATTATCTTAGGCATATCACATATTTTGGGTGAATTTTCTATCAGTGAAGTATGGTACAGGATGAGGCAATAATTGTCTTTTGCTGATGATAATTATACAAGTAGTTCTGTGTCACTTATTAATTTAGCTAAATTTTGGCAACTCCATATATGGTTTATGAACAGAAATGGAGTGAAGAGAATAGATGTTTTCCTTCAACTTTTATCTGAAGAATTAATTTATACTACTTCCTAAACAAATCTCTTTACTTTTTATGTGCTAACAAATCAGGCTTTTTAGCATTTGATACACATTGGCTGCAAGACTTCCTCCTTTTCCTTGATAAATGCCTTTGCTTCTCTCTCCCAAACTACTTCAACATCCTACAAAAAATAGAATTCAGAAACAATACAGCTCTGGGAGAGAGCAGAAATTCTCTAGAAAAAAAAAAAAAAGGGTTAAAGACAAGAACCATTTCTAGGTGTCTTATATCTTTGTCTCTGAACAAAACTGGATTCAGAGTGGCACAACCAGGATCATGATCAGCTCTTATAAATCATTTCTTCAAGATGTGCTAAGGTTCTTTCTGGAAGCAATGGAAAAAAGCAATTTGAAAGTAACTTCTGTCTTACAACTGTAGCCAGTCCTTTTTGTCAGATGGTTTCAGTGAGTTCTTTGTATCCTTCCTCTTTTCTCTCCATTCACTTCCACAGATATAGCCTGGCACAAAGTCATTATTATTATTATTATTATTATTATTATTATTATTTTGAGACGGAGTCTCGCTCAGTCGCCCAGGCTGGAGTGCAGTGGTGCGATCTCAGCTCACTGCAAGCTCTGCCTCCCGGGTTCACGCCATTCTCCTGCCTCAGCCTTCCGAGTAGCTGGGACTACAGGCACCCACCGCGACGCCTGGCTAATTTTTTGCATTTTTAGTAGAGACGGAGTTTCACCGAGTTAGCCAGGATGGTCTCCATCTCCTGACCTTGTGATCCGCCTGCCTCGGCCTCCCAAAGTGCTGGGATTACAGGCGTGAGCCACCACGCCCGGCCCATTATTTTTCAATATAGGGACACGAGCTTGAAAATAAAACTCATAAATAATGCAAATGATGTTTAAAAATGTAAATCTGTTGTCCTTATGTGGTCACATCAATCTATGATAAAATATAATTTTCAATGCCAAGTATATGGATCCAATTTTTACTTGCTCACATATTGCATAAGAAACATAAATGATTTTACATGTTGCTCCCTAGATCAAATACAATCTGATAAGTCCACATGCAGTAATGGCAGGCATATAATAACTTCAAAAGCAATCTGTTTATACTTTAATTGTGTTTCTGTTTAATTTTCTGCAACTCATGCTGCATTAAAAAAAAAAAAAAACATTTTAAGGTTGTCTTAAGTCTACTATTTTGAGTAAATCCAAAGTGCACACTGGAGTCCAGCTGCATCGCATTTAAAACAAAGACTGTGTGCAAAATAAACTCAGATTTTACAAAAGGGGTCAAAAGAGCAGTTGGGTATTTATGTGTGTAAGTATGTCTATATGTTAGTGGATAAAAGTCTATTAATTGAACCACAAAGTTAAACCCAGACAGATGCAATTAGGAGTAGTTTCTATGTAGTGAAAGGAAACGACAGGAAGGAAATTTAGAATGTATTTCGTGTCCGTTTAATGGCCAGTCGTTGATGTAACAATATTACCATTATGAATTCCTAAGAGAAGCTGAGGTCGTTGGTTAGTGAAAACTCTAACGTATTGGATAAAGACATTTGAAACAAAGTACTTTGTTTCTTCATAATTTTGTATATTGTGTGAAAGATGTGGACTTTCTTTTCATTAGACATACTTGCTTGTCATGTGTGACACTATGTCAGTATGTAAGCAGCGAAAACAAAAAGATGATAAAATCTGCAGAGTGGTGGAAATTGTAAAAAAGGCTAGAAGCTCTACTCAAGCTGTGAGTCCTCCTCTGGAAATCATCAATAATCTTGTTCTACTTACTCCACAGCTCCCCAGAAAGATTCTAAAGTCAAATTTCACCTCTCACTGTGTTTTATTACTAATATACATTATTTAATCCCATTTTTAATGCTGTCATATCAGCAACTTTTACTCTGATTTATATAATAACAACCACTTCCCATGGGGAATTGGAGCAGTTCCAGGATAAATAAATTCAATGTATGTTATCATCTATATATACTGTATAGAGTTAAAGTGAAAGAGTCCTCTAAATTATGGATCTTTCAAATTCATGTACTCTCCAAATTTTAAATAGGTTAATCAGATACATAACAACTTCATAGACCCATTGGTAATTACTGTACAAGCAATAATGTAAGTATTGGAATACATGTACATTCACTCATGCACACACACAAGGGGTCCATGAAAAGTTTATGAAAATGCATATTACATAAAATTATTCATGAATTTTAATACAGTTTGAATATTTGTTCCTTCCAAATCTCATGTGAAAATTTTATCCCTGCTGTCAGATAACATGTCCAAATTTCATTTTGAAATTTGATTGTTGAGCCTAATGGGAGGTGTTTGGGTAATGGGGGCAGATCCCTCATAAATGGCTTGGTGCTTACCATCCCCTTGGTAATGAGGAATTCTTTATTAGTTCACTTGAGATCTGGATGTTAAAAGAGTCTGGGGCCACTCTCCTGTCTAATTCTTGCTCCTTTTCTCACCAAGTGACACTGTTGGTAACTCTTCTCTTTCCACCATGATTGTAAGCTTCCTGCGGCCCTCACCAGAAGCAGACAATGATGCCATGCTTCTTGTACAGCCTGCAACACTATTAAGCAAATACATTTCTTTATAAATTATCAAGCCTCAGTTATTCCTTTATAGCAACACAAAATAGAATAACATAGATAATTTGTACCGAGGAGTGGAACATTACTATAAAGATACCTGAAAATGTGGAGGTGGATTTAGAACTGGTGATGTGCAGAAGTTGGAGGAATTTGGAGGACTAAAAATAAAAACCAGAAAGACGAGAGAAAGTTTGAAACTTGTTAGAGACTGCTTAAGTGGTTGTGACTACAATGGTGCTAGAAATATGGGTAGTGAAGGTCAGGCTGATAAGGTCTCAGATGCAAATTAGAAAGTTATTGGAACCTGGAGCAAAAGTTACCTTTATCATACCATAGAAAAGAATTTGCCTGCATTGTGTCCATGTTTGAGGACTCTATGGAAGGCTGAACTTAAAAGTGATGATTTAGGGTATCTGGCAATATGTGTGTGTGTGTGTGTGTGTGTGTGTGTATGTGTGTAGGAAAGCACTCAAGAAGTGATGTGGCTGCTTCTAAGAGCTTATGATTGGATATGGGAGTAAAGCAATGATCAAGTTGTTACTTATAATAGTTAAAATGGAAACAGAGCCTAAACATTTGAAAAATTCACAGGGTAGCCATGTGGCAGAAAAGGAAAAACTGTTTTCAAGCAGGAAAGCCTGTGGAACAACCACTTGCTGGAGAGAACAGAGTGACTAAATAGGAGCCAAGTCCTAATAGTAGAACAATAGGAAAAAAAATTCTAGAGACATTTCACAAATGTTCAAAGCAACCCTTCTTATTATGGGCCCAAAAGCCTAATAGAAAAAACTGGTTTCAGGAGTCAGGTTCAGAGCACTATTGCCCTGTGCTGCTTTGGGCTGCTGCTCCCTACATTTCCACTGCTCTTGTTAAAGGGCCCTGGGTACACGTTTGGCTGTTGCTTCACAAGGTACAATCTATAAGCCCTGATGGCTTCCACATGGTGTTAAGCCTGCAGGCACAGAGAATGCAAGGGCCACAGAGGCTCGGCAGCTTCCACCCAGATTTCAGAGGATGTATGGGAAAGCTTGTGTGCCTAAGCAGAAGACTGCAGTAAGGGCAAATTCCCTGCAGAGGGCCTATACTAAGTCATTGTCAAAGAGGAAAAGTGTGAACTTGAAGCCCCCACAAGTTTCTCCACCAGGGCACTGGCTAGTGGAGCTGTGGAAATAGGGTCATCACACATACTGAAGAATGGTACAATTGCTGGCAGTGTACAGCCTCAGCCTTGAAAAACTGCAGACATTTGATTCCAACCTGGGAGAGCAGCCAGGTGGGCTGTGCCCAGCAAAGCCATAGGGATATGGCTAGACAAGGCCTCAGGAGCTCACTTGTGTCCCCAGGATGTGGGAAATGGAGACAAGGGAGATGATTTTGAAGTTTTAAAACTTAATGTCAGCTGGTCACGGAGGCTCACGTGTAAATCCCAGCGCTTTGGGAGGCCATGGCGGGAGGATCACGAGGTCAGGAGATTGAGACAATCCTGGCCAAAATGGTGAAAAATGGCTGTCTCTACTAAAATGAAAAAAAAATAGCTGGGTGTGGTGGCAGGTGCCTGTAATTCCAACTACTCAAGAGGCTGAGGCAGGAGGATCACTTGAACCAGGGAGTCGGAGGCTGCAGTGAGCCAAGATCACGTCACTGCACTCTGGCCTGCAACAGAGCGAGACTCCATCTCAAAAAAACAAAACAAAGCAAAACATTAATGTCTGCCCTACTGGGTTTCAGACTTGCTTGTGGGCCTACTGCCCCTCTTGTTTGCCTGATTTTCTGCTTTTGAAATGAAAATGTTTACCTAATGCCCATGCCACCATGGTATCTTGGAAATAAAAAACTTAAAAAAAAAAATCTTACAGGCTTATAGATAAAAGTAACTGGCTTTGCATCTCAGATAAGACTTTGAACTTTTGACTTTTCAGTTGATGCTTTAAATAAGTTAACACTTTTAGGGTCAAATGCAGGGCTAGTACCTATAATCCCAGTACTTTGGAACGCCTAGGCAGAAGGATCACTTGAGATCAGGTGTTTGAGACCATCCTGGACAACAAAGTGAGACCTTCGTCTCTACAAAAAATAAAAATAATAAAATAGCCAGGCGTGGTGGCACACTCCTATAATCACAGATAGAGCTACTCTTCATTGTTATTAGAAATTACAAATCCATTAATAATATTTTGTCTTACAAAAATATAGGTTTTATTTATTGTAATATTTCATATCTGTTAACTTATTACCTTTAAATCATTATGGTGAAGTAGTCTAAAAACTATAGTTTGTAGATAAATTATAAAGGAAGATGTAATTAACATTTTCAAAGGTACTAACTTTTTAATTAAAGAACTATACAAATCTTTCTGGCTCTCAATCGTGTATTTCTTCTATTAGACTACACATTGTTTCCATTTCAGATGAATTCTTCTGGCGGATAAGATGAATTCACACTCAGCTTCAATTCCAGCATCTTTCTTGTGTTTCTTTGTATACTTTGTAGACTGGAAAGCTAAAAACTACATTTTTAATGTCCTTTGGAACTAAAAATCTAGATATAAGTTAGGTTCCATCAATTGGAAAGTCAGTTTAAAATTATTTTCTAGAGGCTTTGTGGGGAGAATGACTTTTCTGACAACCAGATTTTAGACTTTTGGTATTCAGAACTGTGAGAAAACAAACAAACTTAATTTTGCCATGCAGATTGTGGTAATTTGTTAAACCCCTCGAGGCAACTACTATAGACAGAAAATGATATATGAATACTCTTATGGATAACCTGAAAACTAAAAAGAAAATGAAAATAGTGAATACCAGGTTAAATAAAATATATTGCCTTTTAATTACATAATTTTTAATGCAAATGCTTATTTAATGCAAATATTAGAGCATTTTATTGTGGGATTAACAACTATTGAAGTGATATATAAAAGGGAGCATAACATATGAGGAATATCAATAGACCCATAGAGTTGCAAAAATTGTGGAGCTTATGTGAGGTTATAAGTTAATACCACTGAGTAGAAAGAGAAAAGTTAAGGATGCAAATTGTAATCTATGCAGCAACCTTTTAATAGAATGCAGAGATGTAGCTAAATTGCTAAAACATATGATACGGTTTGACTGTGTCCCCACCCAAATATCACCTTGAACTGTAATAATCCCCATATGTCAAAGGTGGAACCCGGTGGAGATAATTGAATCATGGAGGTGGTTTCCCCCATATTGTTCTTGTGGTAGTGAGTGAGTCTTATGAGATTTGGTTGTTTTATAAATGGGAGCTTCCCTGAACAAGCTGTCTTGCCTGCCACCATGTAAGACATGACTTTGCTTATCCTTTGCCTTCTGACATGGTTGTGAGGCCTTCCCGGCCATGTGGAACTGTGAGTCCATTAAACCTCTTTACTTTATAAATTACCCAGTCTCAGGTATGTCTTTATTAGCAGCATGAGCACAGACTAATACAACATAATTTCAATGCATTTTAATACATTATTCATTTAACCCAAAATAATGCCAGAAAATAAAGAGAAAGTAACAACAAAAAAACAACAGCCACAAAAGAAAAAACAGCAAGATGTTAGACCTGATTTTAACCATACCAATAGTTCCAGTAAATAAAATTATAATGTCACTTAATGCAGAGTGTTTTGAGTGAATAAATATAAATATCTAACTCTGTTGTCTGTAAGGCATGTTCACAGATAGGTTGAAAATAGATTGATTGAAAATGGGTCAAAATTCCCATGCTGATCAGTACTGGGATTGCATCTCTGTATAGCCACTGCACTCTAGGAAACATAAGGAGATCAATCTCTAAAATAAATAAACACTTTAATAAATTGATAGGTTATAGTGACGATATTATTGGTTGGAATATATTTAAAAACAAACTGTATTATCAGTGATAAAGATGATCAGTTCATAAAGGTAGTAATTTCAATTCATCTAAAAGACAAAACAGTCCCTAATGTGTGTGTATATACTAACATAAATTCAAAATCATAAAGCAAGTAGACTGAATTCAAGGGAGAAATTGGCAATTATGAAATCATAATTACACCACTTCCTTGATTTGGAAGTGTGAGTCACCACATCCTTCCTGTGCAGAGATCCTGGTGCAGGGAGGGCCCCTCTCTGTTCCATACCCAGGCGTATCTCCAGGCATTTGGTGGGCCTGCTTGTCCAGATTGACAGCCTAAGTCATACAATATCTTTTGTGCAAAGATATGGGAGCATTGAGGTCTCCTCCACTGCGTGGCCAGGCAGATCTCCAGACAAGTGGAGCACCCACTCACCTTTTTTAGCACTCTCAGTTGCCCACCCTTCCTGGGCAGAGTCCATGATGCAGCCAGGTTCTCTCTACTCCATGTCCAGGCATTTCTCCAGGCATGCAAAACACCTGCTCACTTGGATTGGCAGCCTGAGCTGCCGCACTCATCCTGCACAGAAATCATTGTGCAGTGGGGCCCTCTTTGCTACACACCCAGACATATCTCCAGGCACTCAGAGCACTTACTCACCTGAACAAGTAGCCTGAACTCACACCCTGTTTTTGCAGAGATTGTGGTGAAACATGACCCTCTTCAGTACGTGCACAGGCATATCTCCAGGTATTTGGAGCATCCACTCACCTGAATCAGCAGGCTGAGTTGACCCACCCTTCCCGTACAGAGACCATAGTGAAGTGAAACCCTATATGTCCCATGCCCAGGCATATCTCAGGCACTTGGAGCATACATTCACCTGATTCAGCAGCCTGAGCTGTTCCACCATTCCCTTGGGAAAAAAAAATGCAGTTCAGTGGGGCCATGTACACTCCACACCATGGCAGATCTTTAGGCATAGAGAGCACACACTCTCCTGGATTGGGAGCATAGGCCACCTACCTTCCCCAGACAGAGAACTTAGGGCTGAGAAGGTTTCCAGCTGCATGGATGCTTGGCCTCGGAGTGCTTGGAGACCACCATCAAGATTCTCCCTTGGTGATTGTACTTGTGTCTGCCACCTGGGGACCTGTAGGTGGGCATGCTGAGTCCAGCCCCACCCATCTTGACCTCTAATTCCATGGGGCTGAGAGGATAGCTCAAACACTGTGCACTCCATGCATTAGTTTATTTCCTGAAGCAACAGAGAGCTTTCCTAGTAAGCAAGAATTAAGTATATACCTAGCTGCATTGGCCACATACAGCTCCTCCACATTACCACCATTTACTGGCTTGTAGGTCAGAATGCACAGCCCAATATGGAACCTGATGACAGAAGTGCACAGGGCTAAGAAACAAAGCCGAAATACCCTACCCAACATTCTCTGTAATCACAATCCCCAGGGACAGAAGGAAGGGGAAAAGAAAACAAACAAACAACTAAACAATAATATTGTAGGAAAAGAATGAAAAAACAACAAAAAAAAAACTTCTATCATGAAAATAATAACAAAATGTAGAAATGCTAGCATCACCAGATGAGAAGGAACTAGTGAAAGAATTCAAGCATCATAAAAAAATCTAAATGTAGTGACACCACAAAAGGATTACACTAGATCTTCAGCAGTGGTCCTTAGTCGAAATGAAAACTCAGAACTGACCGATAAATAATTCAAAGCACGGATTGCAGGGAAGCTCTATGAGATCCAAGACAAAGTAGAAAATTAAAGACACACACACACACACACACACACACACATAAAACTTGCAAGGCAATCTAGAACATGAAGAAACATATCTTGTTTTTTTCTTTTTTTTTAGATAGAGTCTCACTCTGTCACCCAGGCTGGAGTGAAGTGCCATGATCTCGGCTCACTGCAGCCTCTGCCTCCTGGGTTCAAGCAGTTCTCCTGCCTCAACCTCCCTAGTAGCTGGGATTGCAGGCATCCACCACCACACTCAGCTAATTTTTGTATTTTAGTAGAGTAGGGGTTTTACCATGTTGACCTGGCTGGTCTCAAACTCAACCTCAAACAATCCATCTGCCTTGGCCTCCCAAAGTGCTGGGATTACAGCCGTGAGCCACCGCGCCTGGCCAAGACACACATCTTAAAAAGAAATCCATCAAAGCTTCTGGAATTAACAAACTTGCATAAGGAATTTCAAAATACAATTGAAAGCTTTTTCAATAGACTAGACAAAGCAGTAGAAAGAATTTCAGAACTTAAAGACCCGTCTTTCTGTTGTCAGAAAAAAATTTAAAACCCAGCCAGGAAAAAAAAAATTAAAAATAATTAAGAAAATGAACAAGCCTATAGGTAATATGGGATTATGCAAAGTGACCAAACCTATGAATTATTGGCATTCCTGAGACAGAGCAAAAACAGGTAAACAACCTGGAAAACGTATATAAGAGAATAGTTCAAAAATATATTTAATCTTGCTAGAGAGGTGGAAATCCGAATAAAACAAAGCCAGAGGACACTTGCGACATATTATACAAAATGAACATTGCCAAGGTATATAGTCACCAGACTGTTCAGGGTAAATGCAAAAGAAGAAAATTTCAAGGAAGCTAAAGAAAAACATCAAACATGTACAAAGGGAATGCTGTCAGACTAATAGCAGATTTCTCAGCAGAAACTTTACAAGCCAGGAAAGGTTGGGGGCCTATTTTCAACATTTAAAAAAAAAAAAAAAATTGCAACCAAGAATCTCATATCCCAACAAACTAGGCTTAATAAGTGAAGAAGAAATAAAATCTTTTGCAGATGAGCAAGTGCTGAGGGAATTCATCACAAGACCAGAATTACAAGACCTAGTTAAGGTATTCTCAACATTAAATCAAAAGAATAATACTTGCTACCACAAAAAAGCATCTATGTAACCCACAGAATCAATAAAGTAATGACAAAATAAAAACTATGAAGCAACCAGCTATCAACTTAACGACAGGGTCAAAACCTCACGTATCGATATTAACCTTCAATGTACATAGTATAAACACCCCACTTAAAAGGCACAGAGTGGTAAGTTGAATTAAAAAAAATGCCCATCTATCTACAAAACATCTGTCTCACATGAAACAACATTTATAGATCTATTATGCAAACAGTAAACAAAATAAGAGTAGCTATTACTATATCAGGTAAAATAGAGTTTAAACCAAAAGCAGTTAAAAGGACAAAGTAGGGAATTACATAATCATAATGGGTTTAATTCAACAGGAAGACTTAAATATCCTACGTATATAAGCACTCAACATTTTAGAACCCAGATTAATTTAAAAAGTACTTCCAGACCCACAAAAAGACTCAAACAGCCACACAATAATAGTGTGGGACTTCAACACCCCACTAACAGCATCAGTCGGATTATTGTGTCAGAAAACTAATATTTTTGGACTGAATTTCTGTATTGAACCTAAGAGACATCTACAACATACTCTACCAATTAACCACAGAATATACATTCTTTTCATCACTGCACATAACATACTCTATCAACCAAGTCATTGACCTCATAGCAAGTCTCAATGAATTTTTTTAAAATTAAAATCATACCAACAACCTTTTCAGACCATTGTGGAATAAAAATAGAAATCAATACCAAGATTTCTCAAAACCATAAAATTATATGGAAATCAAACATTTTTGTCCTGAGTGAATTTTTGGTAAAAAATTAAAGCAGAAATAAAAAATATTTCAAGTAAAAGGACAGACACAACATACCACAACCTCTGTGATGCAGCAAAAACTTAAGAGGAATGTTTACAACACTAAACATCTACATCAAAAAGTCAGAAAGATCTAAAATTAACGATCCAACATCACACCTAGGGGATCTAGAAAAACAAGAACAAACTAACTCCAAAGCCCACATGAGAAAAAATACATAACTAAAGTCAGAGCAGTACTGAACAGAAGTGAAACCTAAAATTTCATACAAAGAATAAATGAAACTGAAAGTTGGTTCTTCGAACACATAAACAAAATCAATAGAACCCTAGCTATATTAACAAAAATAAAAGAAAAGATACAAATAAGCACAATCAGAAATGGCAAAGGTCACATTACAACTGATCTCATGGAAATCCAAAAGATCCTCAGAGAATATTATGAACATCCTATGCACACAAACTAGAAAATTTATAGGAAATGGATAAATTACTGAAAGCACACAATCGTCTAAGATTGAACTGGAAAAAAAAAATGAGACTGTGAACAGGCAAATAGTAAGTTCCAAAACTGATTTAGTAATAAAAAATCCTATCATCCAATAAAAGCCACAGACCAGATTAATTCATGGTCAAATTCTAGCAGATGTACAAAAAGACATGGTACCAATCCTATGGAATATCTTGTAAAACCTCAAGGAGAAGGGACTCCTTCATAACTCCTGTGAAGCCAGAATCACCCTCATATCAAAACCTGGCAAAAACACACACAAAGAAGGAAACTATGGGACAATATTCTTGATGAAGGTAGATGCAAAAATTTTTACAAAATATTAACAAACTTAACCCAGCAGTACATCAAAAAGTATGTTCATCATAATCAGGTAGGTTTATTTTATGGGATGCTCGATAGGTTTAACATAGACAAATGAATAAATTTTATTTACCACATGAACATAATTAAAAATAAATCATATACAAGCATCTCAATAGATGTAGAAAGTTTAAAACATATACAAGCATCTCAATAGACGTAGAAAGTGTTTTTTTTTAGTTTCCAGATCTTATATTTTTATTTTATTTTTGAAGTATTTTATTTTTAATTTTTGTGGGTATAGAGTAGGTATATATATTTATAAGGTACATGAAATGCTTTGATACAGGCATGCAGTTAAAATAATTATATCATGGAGAATCGGTTATCCACCCCCTCAAGCATTTATCCTTTGGGTTACTAACAATCCAATTACACTCTTTGTTATTTTGATATGTACAACTAAGTTATATTGACTATAGTCATCCTGTTGTGTTATCAAATAGATTCTATTATTTCTTTCTGTTTTTCACACCCAGTAATCCTCCCTATCTCCCCTACATCAACTCCACAACTACCTTGCCCAGCCTATGGTAACCCTTCTACTCTATATGTCCATGAGTTCAATTGTTTTGATTTTAGATCCCTTAAATAAGTGAGAATACATGATGACTGACTTTCTGTGCCTGGCTTATTTCACTTAACATAATGATCTCCAGTGTCATCCATGCTGTTGCAAATGACAGGATTTCATTTTTTTTTTTTAAGGCTGAGTGGAACTTTATTGTGTATGTTCTTTTCCTTTCTTCTGTTATTGGTCACTTACGTTGTTTCCAAATCTTAGCTATTGTAAACAGCGCTGGAACAAATATGGGGGTGCAGATATCTCATTGATATATTGATTTTCTTTTTTGGGGGGTGGGAGCACGGATTTAAACCCAGCAGTGGGATTGCTGGATCATATGGTAGCTCTATTTTTTGTTTTTTGGGAATGCTGCAAACTTTTCTCCGTAGTGGGTATACTAATTTACATTCCCATCAACAGCATCTGAGGAGTCCCTTTTCTCCACATCTTTGCCGGTATTTGTTATTGCCTTTTTTGGATATAAACCATTTTAACTGGAATGAAATGGGAAATACGTAATAGTTTTGATTTGCATTTCTCTGATGGCCAGTTTTGTTGATATCTTTGTCATATGTCTGTTTTCTATTTGTAGGTCTTCTTATCAGAAACACCTATTCAAATCTATCGACAATTTTTTGATCATATTATTAGATTATTTTTCTTATAAAGTTGTTTGAGTTCCTTATATAGTCTTGTTATTAATCCCTTGTCAGATGGGTATTTTGCAAATATTTTGTCTCATTCTGTGGATTGTCTCTTCACTTTATTAATTGTTTATGTTGGTGTGCAGAAGCTTCTTATCTTGATGCAATCCAACATGTCCATTTTTGCTTCTGTTGTCTGTGCTTATAGGGTATGGCTCAAGACATTTTTGCCCAGACCAATGTGTTGAAGAGCTACCCCAATATTTTCTTGTAGCTGTTTAATAATTTAAGGTTTTCCATTTAAGTCATTAGTACATTTTGATTTGATTTCTGTATATGCTGAGAGATGGGGTGTAGTTTCATTCTTCAGTATATAGATATTCATTTTCCCTGCCACCATTTATTGAAGAGGCTGTCTTTTCCCCAGTGTATATTCCTGGCACCTCTGTTGAAAATGAGTTTAGTGTAGGTGGGTGGATTTGTTTCTGGGCTCTCTATTTTTTACATTGGTCTTTTTATCTGTTTTTATACCAGTACCATGCTTTTTAGTTACTGCAGCTCTGTAGTATCATTTGAAGTCAGGTATTGTGATACATCCCACTTGGTTGTGATGAATGATGATTCTAAAGATGATTGCTCACCTATACCATGATCATTCTTAATGTATTGTTGAATTTGCTTTGCTAATACTGCGTTAAGGATTTTTGCACCAATATTCATTGGAATTAATGGCCTATAGTTTTCTTCTTCCTTTTTTTTTTTTTTAAACTGTCTTTTTCTGGTTTTGGTATCAGGATAAAACTGGCCTTGTAGAATACATTTGAAATTATTCCTTTCTCCTCTATTTTTCAGAATAGTTTAAGTAGAATTGGTACTAATTATTCTTTAAATGGTTGGTAGAATTCAGCAATGAAGCAATCAGTTCCTGGGCTTTTCTTTACTTGTAGGCATTTTATTATAGCTTCAATGTCATTATTGTTATTGTTATGTTCAGGTTTGGGATTTCTACATGGTTCAGTCTTGGTGGGTTGTGTTCATTTGGAATTTGTCCACTTATTCCAGGTTTTTCAAACTATTAGCATGTGGTTGCTCATAGTAGCCACTAATGATCCTTTGAATATCTGCAGTATCAATTGTAATGTTTCCTTTTCCATTTAAGATTTTATTTATTTGTATCTTCTTTCATTTTTGTTATGCTGGCTAAAAAATTGTCAGTTTTGTTTAACTTTTGAAAGAAACAACTTTTTGTTACATTGGTATTTGTGTTGTTTTCTTCATTTTAATTTTATTCATTTAAGCTCTGATTTCTATTCTTATACTAATTTGGGGTTTGGCTTACTCTTTCTTCTCTTATTATTTAAGATGTACTGTTAGATTGTTTATTTGAAAATTTTTCTCTTTTGTGATGTGGGCACATATAGCTATAAACTGCTAAAAAGAAAAAGTATAAAAGGACTGCTTTTGCTATATTTAATAGGTTTTGGTATATTGTGTTTCTATTATCATTTGTTTTATGACATTTTTCAATTTTCTTCTTAATTATATCATTGACCCACTGGTCATTCAGCAGCTATTGTTTAAATTCCATGTATTTGCATAGTTTCCAAGATTCCTATTGTTGCCAATTTCTAGTTTTAATTCCACTGTGGTCAGAGAAGATACTTGATATCATTTTAATGTTTTGAGTATTTTGAGACTTGTGTTTTGACTTAACATATTGTCTCTCCTTGAAAATTATCCATATGTTGAGAAAAAGTACATGTATTCTGTAGCCATTGGATAAAATGTTCTTTATATATCTATTAAGTCCATTTGGTCTATAGTACAGATTAAGTTTGATGTTTCTTTGTTGACTTTCTGTCTTGAATATATGTCCAATGCTGAAAGTGGGGTGTTGAAGTCTCCAGCTATAATAATCAGAGCTTATTCCTCTCTTTATTGCTAATAAGATTTCTTTGTATATCTGCATCCTCTGGTGTTGGGTGTATATATATTTAAAATTGATATATTCTCTTGCAAAATTGATCTCTATCATTATATAGTAATCACATTTGTTTCTTATAGTTTTTGTCTTGAAATTATTTTGTTTGATATATATATATATATACTACTGCTTTTGTTAGTTTCCATTGAAATGGAATATATATTTCCATCCCTTTATATTTAGTCTATGTGTGTTTTTATAGGTGAAGTCTGTTTCTTGTAGGCAACAGATCAATAGATCTTGCTTTATCATTCATTCAACTAGTCTATGTATATTGATTTTAGAGTTTAGTCAATCTAGTTTCATATTATTGATAAGTAAGAACTTATTCCTGTCATTCTATTATTTATTTTCTGATTGTTTTGTGGGCTTTTTTTGTCTTTCTTTTCTTCCTGTGTTACTTTATTGAAAGTAACTTTCTCAGGTGGTATGATGTAGTTTCTCTGTGTCTCTATTGTATGTTTTTTGGTTTGAGGTTACCCTGAGACTTGCAAACCATATAACTTATTATTTTAACCTGATAACAAGTTAACACGGTTTGCATAAACCAACAAACATGCAAGCAGAAAGCAAACTAAGAAAAATCCTACACTTTAATTTTGTCCCTATGATTTTTAGTATTTTGTTGTTTCTATTTATATCTTTTTCTACTGTCTGTGTCTTGAAAATTTGTTGTAGTTATTATTGCTTATTCGTTCATCATTTAGTCTTTCTACTTAAGATAAGAGTAGTTTCTACACCACAGTCGCAGTGTTATAATACTCTGGATATGGTTTGGATCTGTGTTCCCACCAAATCTCATGTTGAATTGTAATCTCCAATCTTGCAGGTGGAGCATAGTGGCATAGTGGGAGGTGATTAGATTGTGGGGATGGATTTCTCATGAATATTCTGGCACCATCTCCTCTTGTTATTGTTCTTGTCATAGTGAGTGAGTTCTCATGAGATCTGGTTCCTTAAATGTGTGTAGTACCTCCCACTTTAGTCTCTCTTGCTCATTCTCTGGCCATAAAAATTACTTCTGCCCTTTTGCCTTCCACCATGATTGTAAGTTTCCTGAGGTCTCCCCAGAAGTCAAGCAGATGCCAGCGTATGATTTTTGCATAACATGTGTAAACTTGAGCCAATTAAATCTCTTTTCTTTATAAATTACTCAGTCTCAGATATTTCTTTAAAGCAATGTATGAATGAACTAACAGAAAAATTGATAACAAGGATTGAGGCATTGCTATAAAAATACCTGAATTTGCAAGCAGCTTTGGAGGGTTGGATTCGGTAACAGGCAGAAGTTGGAAGATTGTAGATGGCTCAGAAGTAGACAGGAAGATGAGAAAAATTGGAACTTTCAAGAGACCTTTTGACCCAAACGCTGATAGTAATATGGACAATGAAAGACAACTGATGAGACCTCAGACAGAAATAAGGAATGCATTGGGAACTAGAGCAAGTGTCATGCATGTTATAACTTAGCAAAAAGGTTGGCTGCACTGTGCTCCTGCCCTAAGAATCTGTGAAACTTTGAACTTGAAAACAAAAATTTAGGGTATCTGGGGGGGGAAATTTCTAATTGGAAAAGCATTCAAGATGTGGCCTGGCTGTTTAGCATCCTATGCTAATATGTATTGTTATGCCCAGACCGCTTATTCCCCAGAGAAGACCACCAGAGTCCGGAGTCAAAGCCAAGCGGCAAGGATCTTTATTACAGGTTCGAACCTGGAACTTCCTCATTAGTCATGAGACGAGCGGGAAAGTTCCTTAACTGGGCTCCAGACAGCATTTTTATAGTCAGGGGTAAACAGGTACCAAAGTTCCTTAACTGGGCTCCAGACAGCATTTTTATAGTCAGGGGTAAACAGGTACAGAGCCATAGGGGATTTTGTACACATCAGACTTAGGATTGGCTGACATTTGAACAAGGTGATTTGGCTGATTATGATCGGTTCCCGCCATTTCTGGTATTTCGGTTACATTTTGAAACACTGATGACGTTTATCAGGGGCTTGCAGGGTAGGGGTAGGGTAGGGGTAGGGCAGTTACATTTTGAAACACTGATGACGTTTATCAGGGGCTTGCAGGGTAGGGGTAGGGTAGGGGTAGGGCTTGTTTTCCCGGTCTGCTCACCCGGTCTGTTCTGCTTTCTAGATTCCTGGAATTGTTTGCCTAAGTTAGTTCGGGAGTTGTTTTGCAGCCCTGGTCCCTGCTGTCCTGGTCCCTTTCAGTATAAGCAAAGAAAATATGTAAAACTCAAACTTACATTTAAAAGGAAAGCAGAGAGTTAAAGTTTGGAAAATTTGCACCCTGGCCATGTGGTAGAAAAGAAAAGCTAATTTTTAGGGGAGGAATTCAAGCAGGTTGCAGACACATGCATCAGTAAAAAGGAGCCAAATGCTGATAGCCACGACAATGGTTAAAAGGCCTTGAAGACATTGCAGAGACCTTTGCGGCAGCCCCTCCCATCAGAGGCCCAGAGGCTTAGAAGAATGGCTTCCTGGGCCAGGCCCAAGGCCCTATTGCCCTGAACAACTTTAGTACATGGCTTCTTGCATCCTCTGGCTGCAGCCTTGACTCAAAGGGCCCTAGGTACAGCTAGGGTTGCTGCTTCAGAAAGTGCAAACAGTGAGGCTTGGCAACTTCCACGTCGTTTACGCCTGCAGGTGCACAGAATGTAAGACTTGAGGTTCAGATGTCAGAGAATGTATAGAAAAGCTCGGATGCCCAAGAAGAAGCCTGCTGCAGGAGTGGAGCTCTCATGGAGAACCTCTACTAGGGCAATGTGGAGGGAAAATGTGGGGTTGGAGACCTTACACAGAGTCTTCACTGGAGTACCGCCTAGTGGAGCTCTGATAAGTGGTCCATCATTCTCCAGAACCCAGAATTGTAGATCCATCAGCAGCTTGTACCCTCAGCCTGGCACACAATGCCAGCCCTTGAGAGCAGCCTTGGGTTCTGAACCCTGCAAAACCACAGTGGTGGAGCTGCCCAAGGTCTTGGAAGCCTACCACTCACACTATTCTACCCTGAATCTGGGACATGTAATTGAAGAATATTATTTTGGAGCTTTAAGATTTCATGACTACCATCCTGGGTTTCAAAACTCCATGGAGTCTGTAGCTCTTTTCTTTTGGCCCATGTCTCCTTTTTGAAATAGGGGTATTTACACAATGCCTGTACCCCTATTGTGTCTTATGAGTAACTAACTTGTTTTTGACTTTACATGCTCATAGGTGGAAGAGACTAACCTTGTCTCAGATGGGACTTTGGACTTTAGACATTTGTGTTAATGCTGAAATAAGTTAAGACTTTGGGAAACTGTTGAGGAAGGCATGATTATAATTTGCAATGTGAGAAAGAAATGTGATTTGGGAGGGGACAGGGCCAGAACGATATGTTTTGAATTAGTGCCCCCACAAAATCTCTTGTCAAATTGTAAACCCCAATGTTGGAGGTGGGGTTGGATTGGAGGTGATAGAATAGTGGGGATGGATTCCTCATGAATGCTTTATCACCATCTCTACTTGGTACTGTTCTCATAATATTGAGTGAGTTTGTATGAGATTTGATTGTTTAAGAGTGTAGAGAACCTCCCCCTTCCCTCTCTCTTGCTCCTTCTCTGGCCATATGAACTGCTTCTCCTTCTTTGCCTCCTGCCATGATTGTAAGTTTCCTGAGATTGATCCAGAAGCTGAAAAGATGCCAGCATCATGCTTCCTATACATTCTGTGAAATTGTGAGCAAATTTAACCTCTTATTTAAATAAATTGCCCAGTCTCAGATATTTGATTATAGCAATGTGAGAACAAACTAATCACAGTGTTTTTTTGTTTTGTTTTTTTATTTGTTTGTTTGTTTTTTCTGTGTACTATTTCAGTCAGTTTTATACCTTAAGGTGATTATTTACGGTCCATTAACATCTTTTTCTTTCTGATTGAAGTACTCCCTTTAGCATTTCTTGTAGGACAGACTCGGTGTTAATGAAATCCCTTAGCTTTTGTTTGTCTGGGAATGTCTGTATTTCTCCCTCATGTTTAAAGTACATTTTCACCAGCTGTACTGTTTCAGGATAAATGATTATTTTTTCCTTCAGCATTTCAAGTATGTAATGTCAACCTCTCCTGACCTGTAAGGTTTCCAATGAAAATTCTTCTGCCGGATGTATTAGATCTTCATTATACTTTATTAGTTTCTCTTCTCTTGCTGCTTTTGGGGTCTTTTCTTTACACTTGAATTTTGGGAATTTATAACACGCCTTGAGGTAATGTTCTTTCGGTTAAATCTCCTTGTTGTTCTTCTTGTACTTGGATGCTGATATCTTTGTCTATGTTTGGGAAGTTCTGTTATTATCACTTTGAATGAATTTGCACCCCTATCTCTATCGCTACCTCCTCCTTAATGCCAGTAACTCTTAGATTTGCCCTTTTGAGGCTATTTTCTATGTCCTGTAGGCGTGCTTTTTTTTTTGTTCTTTGTTCTTTTGTCTCCTCTGTGTGTTTTTAAGAAGACTATCTTTAAGCTTATTAATTCTTTATTCATCTTGATCAAATTTTCTCTTAAAAGACTGTAATTCTTTAGTATGTCAAATGCATTTTTCAGCCCCCACATTTCTTTTTGATTCTTTTTAATTATTTCAAGATCTGTGTTTAATATATCTGATAAAATTATGAATGTCTTCTGTGTTATCTTGGATTTCTTTGAATATTCTCAACACAGCTATTTCAAATTCTTGGTCTGAAAGGTCACATAGGTATGCTTGTTCACGATTGGTCATTGGTGACTTATTTAGTTAATTTTGTGAGGTCATGTTCTCCCTGATGGCGATGATGCTAGTAGATGTTTTTCAGCATCTGGGCATTGAAGAATTCAGTATTTATTGTGGTCTTCTCAGTCTGGGCTTGTTTGTACCTATCCTCCTTGGGAAGGCTTTCCAGATATTTTTAAAAACTTGGATATTGTGATCTAAGCTGTGTCTGCTTTAAGGGGCACCCCAAGCCCAGTAACACTGTAGTTCTTGCAGACTCCTAGAGATATTGTCTTGATGGTCATGGACAAGGTACAGGAGAAACCTCTGGAACACCAAGCAGAGACTCTTGTTCTCTTCTCTTCCTTTCTTCCAAACAAATGGAGTCTCTCTCTATGTTCTGAGCCACCTAAAGCTGGGGGTTCAGTGACACAAGCAACCCCGACATTCTCTGGCTACAGCCAATTATAGCTCAAATCCTGCAGCTCTACAATCAGAAGGTGGCAAAGTCAGCTGGGCCTGTGTCCCTTCCTTCAGAGCAGCAAGTTCACCCAAGCCGTTGGTGGGTCCAGAGGTGCTGTTTGGGAGACAGAGACTACAGTCGAAAACCTTAGAAGTCTACCAGTTATTCTGTTGTACTGTGCTAAGCTGGTATTGAAACTGCAAGATGCAGTCTTTCAAACTCTTTCCTTTTGCCAAAGGCAGAGGAACCTCACCAAGTAGCTACTGCCAGTACAGAACATGGGGACTGCTGTCAGACTACCACCAGTGTTCCTGAAAGCCCAAAGGCTCTTAAGTCAGCTTGTGGTGAATGCTCAGCTTGTGGTGAATGCTGCCTGGACTAAGACTCACCCATCAGGGCAGTGGGCTCCCCTCTGTCTCAGGGAAGATCCAGAGATGACATCCAAGAGTCAAGTCCTGGAAATGGAGACTCAAGAGCCTGCATGATGCTCTACACCTCTGTGGCCTTGCTGGTACCCAAAGTCAGCAAGGTTCAGTGTTTCACTCATGGTCTTAGACATAGTACCTGAGTATTTCTGCTGGTTATTCAAGGTCTAAGGACTCTTCAGTTAGCAGGTAAGGAAGTCTGGAAAGATTGGGTTCCTTCCTTCAAGGCAGAAGTTTCCCTTCTGACCCAGGCGGTGTCTAGAATTGTTGCTTGGGATGGGGTCCAGATGACTCTGACCAATGTTCTATCCTGCTACTGCTGAGTTCATTTCCAAGATGTAAGTAAAAGTCCTCTCCACTCTTCCCTCTCCTTCATAAAGTGGATGGAAGGGGTCTCTTTTGGAGGTATGAGGCATGCAGCCTTGGGTTAGGGGGAGGGCTGATGCCAGCACTTCCTAAGCCTCCCCATCTGGCATCTCAGTAGGTCATGTGTCCCCCTAGTTCACTGTCTTTGGGCCTATTTTAGCACAAGGACTTGCCTAAGAGTTGCAATCCTTCTAATCCAGACTGCCTTTCAAATTTACTTAAGAGATCCAGTACATTTTCGCCATTGGTGGCAAGATTTATGGGAGCTCAAGTTACAACCATTGGGATCCATTATTCCCTGCTAGCTAGAGCTTGTTTAAATGCTACCTCTATGGGCAGCCATCAGGTTAGGTGAGTTCAGTTTTTCCTTCTGCTCTAATAGGAAAGCACTGAGTTCAGTGTTGCACAGTTGCTCTGCTCTCCTTACTCCAGTACCCAGAGATGCCCTCAGTACCACACTGCTGCTTCTGGTGGTGGCAGAGGGGTGGCATCCATGATTCAAGACTGTTTAGTTCTATCTCTTCAGTGCCATTTTCAGTGATATGATGTCACAGCCAGGTACTATGAAGGTTCACTTGATTTTTGGTACTCATAAAGTTTTTTTTTGTTTTGTTTTGTTTTGTTTTTTTTCCTGTGTAGATAGTTGTTAAATTGGGGTCCATGTGAGGGGGATGACCAGTGGAGCCTTCTATTCTGTCATTTTCCTCCACCTCTTCCTTGAAAACACTTTCAGTAAAATCAACATCCCTTCATGATAGAAACCATCGACAAATGAAGCAAAAAAGGAACAAGCCTCAAAATATAAAAAGCCATTTATGACAAACCCACAGTCAACATTATACAAAATAGGAAAAAGCTGGAAGTTTTCCTCTTGAAAACTGAAACAAGACAAGGATGCTCATTCTCACTACTACTCTTCAACATTCTGGAAGTTCTTCTGAAAAACATCTGGAAGTTCTAGTCAGAGAAATCTGACAAATAAATAAAAGGAATTTCAAATTTTAAAAATGTCAAATTATTTCTCATCACTAATGATACTATTCTATACCTAGAAAACCCAAAAGACTCCTGGAACTGATAAACGACTCAGTAAAATCCCACGATTAAAAAAATCAATGTACAAAGATTAGTGGCATTTCTATTACACCAGTAATATTCAAGCTGAGATCAAAATTAAGAAAGCTATCTCATTTACATTTTCCATAAAAAGTAAAATGCCTGGGAGTACATCTAACCAAGGAGATGAATGAATTCTATAAAGAGAACTAGAAAATACTGCTGAAAAAATTCACAGATAACAAAAAGAAATGGAAAAACATTCCGTGCTCATAGACTGAAAGAATAAATATCGTTAAAGTGGCCATACCACCCAAAGCAATCTACAGATTCAACGCTATTCCGATCAAACTACTAAAGTCATTACTTTTCAATGAATTACAAAAACTAATTCCAAAATTTATATGGAACCAGTAGCCTGTATGGCCAAGGAAATCCAACGCAAAAACAAACAAACGGAAAACTGGAGTCATCACATTACCTGACTTCAAACTATATTATAAGGCTAGAGCAATAAAATGGTACTTTACATGAATGATACTATTACTAAAACAGACACTTAGACCAATGGAAAAAAATAGAGAACCCAGAAATAAAGCCACAGACCTATGGCCATGTGATCTTCAACAAAGTCAACAACAATCAGCAACTGAAAAGGGACTCCTTATTCAATAAGTGGTGCTGGGATGACTGGCTAGCCATATACACAATGAAACTGGATTTCTATCTTTCAGCACATACGAAAGTTAACTCAAGTTGGATTAATGAATTAATCCAACTATGATTCCTGTGAGAAAATAAAGAAAAACTATTCTGGACATTGGCCTTAAAAAAGAATTTATAAGTCCTCAAAAGCAATTGCAACAAAAACAAATATTCGCAAGTGGAACCTAATTAAACTAAAGAGCTTCTGCACAGCTAAAGAAACAATCAAGAGAGTAAACAGACAACCTACAGAATGGAGACATTATTCACAAACCATGTGTGATGGTTAATACTAGATGTCAAGTTTACTGGATTGGGTGATGTCTAGATGGCTGGTAAAGTATTGTTTCTGGGTGTGTCTGTGTGGGTGTTGCCATAGGAGATAGACATTTGTGTCAGAGGACTGGGAGAGGATGACCTACCCTGAATGTGGGTGGGCACTATCCAGTTGGTTGCCAGTGTGGCTAGAACAAAGCAGGCAGAAGAGGGTATAAGCTGGCTTGCTACATCTTCTGGCTCTCTCTTTCTTCCTGTGCCAGATTCTTGCTTCCACTCCTCCTGACCTCGTACATCAGACTTCAGGTTCTTAGGACTCTGGGACTTGCACCAGTGATTTCCTGGAGACTCTTGGGCTTTGCCACAAACTGCAAACTGTACTGTCAGCTTTCCTGGCTTTGAGGCTGTTAGACTTGGACTGAGCTACTAACAGCTTTTCTCTTTCCTCAGCTTGCAGACTGCCTGTTGTATGGTTTCGCCTGGTAATCATGTGAGCCAAATCTCCCTAATAAACTACTGTTGGTGATTAATCTCTGGCATATCCTGGCTAATACCCTATGCCTCTAACAAACATATAATATCCAGTATCTATAAGAAACTTAAATAATTCAATAAGCAAAATACAAATAACCCCATTAGAACGTGGGCAAAAGACATGAATAGACACTTTCAAAAGAAGATGCACAAGTGGCCAAGAAACATAAGAAAAAATGTTCAGCATCACTAATCATCAGAGAAATGCAAATCAAAACCAAATGGGATGCCATCCAATACTAGTCAGAATGACTATTGTTGAAAAGTCAAAAAACAAAAGACGCTGGTGAGGCTGCAGAGATAATGAGACACTTATACACTGTTGGTGGGAATGCCAATTAGTTTAGCCACTGTGAAAAGCAGTATGGAGATTTCTCAAAGAGCTTAAAATGGAATTACCATTCAGCCCAGCAATCTTATTACTGAGTATATTTCCAAAAGAAAACGAATTGTTCAACCAAAAAGACACATGCACTTGCATGTTGACATGGCACTATTCACAATAGCAGAGACATGGAATCCACCTAGAGGCGCATCAATGGTGGTTTGGATAAAGATATTGTGATACATATACACCATGGAATATTAAGCACTCATTAAAAAGAAGAAAATTATATCCTTTGCAACAACATGGATGCATCTGGAGGCCATTATCTGAAATGAATTAACACAGGAACAAAACCTAATACCACATGTTCTGACTTATAAGTGGTAGCTAAACATTGAGTACTCATGGATATAAAGATGGCAAAAGTAGACACTGAGGACTACTAGACAGGAGAGGGCAAGAGCGGGGCAAGGTTTGAAATACTAACTTATTGGACACTGGCCTCTCTTTCTGGGTGATAGGAACAATCATGCATTGAACATCAGCATCATGCTGCACATATACCCTCTGAATATCAAAAAAAAAACCTTGGAATTAAAAAAAAATTATGATTGTAGAACTTAACAAGACTTTGTCCATAATTAATGGAATATTCTGAAACATATAGATATTTAAAAAATAGTATGAGCAATTTTAACCCAATTGGTATCTATAGAACATGGCATTCTAAAATTGCATAATACACATTTTTGAAGTATACATTATATGTTAATTAAGATGGACCTTAGTTTGTTCCACAAAACAAATCTCAATTCATGTATAAGGATTTAAATTGGAGAGATTGGTCTCTGTTAAAAACAGGATTGATTAGAACTGTACAATATTGGGAGACAGTTATTCATGGGTTAATTGCCTTTATTCCTTTATTGTGAGCAAAGGAATTAACCATTTTTATTATTCTCTATCTTACCAAGGATGCCTACTTGCAAACAGCCTGTGCAAAAAGATAGTTATTACCTTCATGGTAGATGGAAGATTCATTTTCTGACTAGCAGAATTAAAAAGCAAACAGACAAAAAAAGTATCACTCCAGGGCAAAGACTGGGCATCTTTTCTAGCCGTCACCTACAAGGTTAGGGTTTCTTAGACTCTGAGTTCTTCAGCTGTGAACATAAATTCACTACTTGCACAGCATCCAACTGGGTCTGCCACCACATTTCCTCTGTATGGTAGGGAAAACAAGGGGGGGACCCTTGCAAACATGAAGGTCATGCTGCCTGCTCTGCCATTAGTAATCTATTCTTTTGTCTCTGACCTGGGACTCTTGTCTTCTCTCAGCGTCTATTTTCTCTCTCAATGTCTATGAAACAAATTAATATGTGTGCTTTTAGGTAGAGTAAAATCTAAAAGTCTTCACAATTCTTGATAGTTTTGGTAATGAAGATGGTATCTAAATGGCGACATGACTTTCTGCAAGAGAAAAGATTCACAGACATGAGAAATCCTCCTGGGATCAGGTAGCAAATGTTCTTGACAAGAGGTGAGTAAATTAAGGGTAAAGGTATCTTGGTGTTCTACCTTTTAATGAGGCTGAGTTTGGATAGGTAGGATAAAGACAGATTGCCTAAATTTTGTTTTTCACTATTCTCCAGGCAGGGAGAGAAGGCTTCCATGTGTCTCTAATGCTGATACAGAGCTTTAGTTTGACCAATAAAACAGTTCATTTACTTGCAATGTTAAGAGGTGAATAGGCTCCAGGAAAAAGTAAATTTGTGTTAATTACTGGTGCAATGTCGTTCTCTTTGTTCATGCCCTCTAATCTCTCATTCTTCCTCTACCACAACCTCAGTTTAAGGAAAACAAGATCAACAACAACAAACGAGTATTCTGGAAACTTGAGAGAATGTCTAGACTAAAACTTTTGTGATTATGTTAGATTCAGGTGCCTCAGTCACCATCCTATCTGTGTCCATGGAGAATGGAAACATCCTAATTCAACAAGTGATCTTTCTGCAGTATTTATAGTGGGGATGGGGGGAGGGAGGAACGAACATAAACTTGTGGCTGAAGCCTTTTGACTAATTCAATGTGTTTCTTTCAGTTTCTTCTAAATCTGAATATATAGTAGAAATGAATATGCTTTATTATTGCACTTCGTGCCGTAGAGGATTAACTTTTGGGAGTATCAGCTACAAATAGAGGAGTGTTCGGAAGACAAACTCCCCTTCTATTTCTGCCATTTGAGTTTGTCAATATTTAACATAAGCGTCTCTTACTTCTAATGTCCAACATTTTCAATATATAGAGAATATCCTGCCAATTAAGAAAACACAGTCTTTTTTTTTTTTTTTTTTTTTTTGAGACAGAGTCTCGCTCTGTCGCCCGGACTGGAGTGCAGTGGCCAGATCTCAGCTCACTGCAAGCTCCGCCTCCCGGGTTTACGCCATTCTCCTGCCTCAGCCTCGCCAGTAGCTGGGACTACAGGTGCCCGCCACCTCGCCCGGCTAGTTTTTTGTATGTTTTTAGTAGAGACGGGGTTTCACCGTGTTAGCCAGGATGGTCTCGATCTCCTGACCTCGTGATCCGCCCGTCTCGGCCTCCCAAAGTGCTGGGATTACAGGCTTGAGCCACCGCGCCCGGCCAAGAAAACACAGTCTTAATAGCACTGACTGTGATATTATTTTACCTCTGCCAAAAGGATAATCTGATAAACCTCGTCAAGCACCTACTTGCCTAATATATTTTCTTGGGACAACGTGAGTGAATTCACAATACTCAATCCCTATCACATGCCTTAAAAAGGCTTTCTCTTCACTTCCTGTACCCTTCTACCAAAACAAATCCTAGCATCTTATTAAGCTTTTTGAGTCTTAGAAGCTATACCCAAAAAGTCAAGGTTCTCCAGAGAAACAGAACCAGTAGTGCTGAGACAACTGTATAGCTGCATGTGAAAGAATGAAGTTGACCCCTTACTTCACACCATATACAAAATAAATAAATAAATACCAAAAAACTCAAAATGAATCAAAAACCTAACTTCAATGTAAAAGTTAAAACTGAAAAAGAAAATTCCTTGCAAAAAACAGGGGTAGCAATGTTAGTTCCATATAATGCAATTGGTTGAGATATATTATAGCTCACTTAATTTATGGATAACTCTTGTTACTTCTTCCTGCCTTCACTCTTTTTTTCTTTTTCTTTTTATTCTTTTTTTCTGTAGAGTATCCCACAATCTGAATTTTTGTGGTCTCAATATTCTAGTGCTATTATATAATATCTTATCCTGTAAATGTTTCTGGCAAATTTATGTCCTACATGAATACTCAGAGATGGTTTTTGACTCTTAATTACTTCATAGGTGGTGTTGCATTCTTTCATTATTAAATGTGTGAAGTCTAGTTGCTCTTTTGTGAACTTAGCAGCCATTTATGATCAATGTCCAAGTAAATTCATTAATTAAAGTTCACAAAATTGTGGTACTAAAATTGTTTCAACAATAAATATAAATGTATTCCAGTTTCCTCTTGCTGAAACTGATTTGTATATCTTAATTGTTAAGTTTGGTCATTGCTTTGTGAAATTGATAATTTTGGTATCTTTAGAATCATGTCCATTGGTTATTTTCTCACTTGTATTTATTTACTTTTTATTAGTTTAAATCATTGAATGGTACAGCATCATATGTTAAAAGACCCAAGGCCGGGTGTGGTGGCTCATGCCTGTAATCCCAATGCTTTAGGAGGCTAAGGCGAGTGGATCACCTGAGGTCAGAAGTTCGAAACCAGCCTGGCCAACATGGTGAAATCCCGTCTCTACTAAAAATACAAAAATTAGCTGGGCGTGGTGGTTGGCACCTGTAATCCCAGCTCCTGGGGAGGCTGAGGCAGGAGAATCTCTTGAACCCAGGAGGTGGAGGTTGCAGTGAGCCAAGATCGTGCCATTGCACTCCAGCCTGGGCAACAGAGCAAGACTCCATCTCAAAAGAAAAGAAAAAGACCAGAAGGAAAGAAGATAGGCAAAATGAGGACTAATAAAATATTTTGCAAACTTATATAATGAATAACTTAATATGGAATATATAAAGAACTTTTATAATTGGGGATGGTTAATATGTTAAAAAATATGTAGTTATAAAGATTGATTAAGACAGTATTTTATATACAGCAGAGTGGCTACAGTTAATAATAATTGAATTGTACATTTTAAAATAAATAAAAAATATATATAATTAGATTGTTTCTAATAAAAAGGATACTTAGCAGATAAATAACCCTTTTTCATATGTGATTATTTCTCGTCACATGACTGTGTCAAATTATTTCATGTACCTTATGAATATATATACCTACTATGTACCCACAAAAAATCAAATATATAAATACATGCATTAATTTTAAAAATAAAATTATAAAATGAAAACTAAAAAAACCTGAGAATGGAGTGTAAAGCCTGCAAACACAATTTTGGAGTCGAGGGGAATTACATAATCCCTACATCATGTCTTCTTTAAATTTTCTGGTTTGTTTTGTGACCACAATTCTATTTTATTTACACATATACATATCAGGTATTGTAGGAGAGAGGAATTGAGCAGAACAATTGAATTTTTGTTGCTTAAAATTTAAAAAAGAAAATGGATTTAGGAAGAAGGTAGAATCGATAAACTCTTCAAAGCAGTGTGGGGTTTTCTAGTCATGGATGTCACATTACTAAAATGCCAGGAGAAGGCATTGTTTATCATGTTTTCTACATGTTACGCTCCTCTACTCCCCTAAAGCACATATACAACAACGACCTCCTAAAGAAAAGGTCTAAGGACTAAGTATTATGTCTAAGGCTAAAAGTCCATGGTCAAGATGCCAAGTAATTTAGTTTCTAATGAGGGTTTTCCTCATGGCTTGTAGACAGCTTCCTTATCTCTGTGCACTCACATGAACTCTTCTCTCTGGATCTGTGGAACTTTCTGGTGTCTGTTTTATAAGGACACTAATCCTGTTGAATCAGCAGCCCATCCTTGTGAACCCATTTTAGAGTAACTACCACCTTATGAGCCCTATTTCCAAATAGACTAACATTTGGGGTTAGGTCTTCAACGTAGGGAGTGGGAAGGAGCACAATTTAGTCCATAGTGAAGTCCAAGATGAAGTTACACATTTAGAAGTTATAAGCATTTTATTTTTTTGCTTTACAACTTTAAAAAAAATTTTATTGATACATAATAGTTGTACACATTTATGGAATATGTATATAATTTTGATACAGGCACACACTATATAATAGTCAAATATGAATCATTGAAACATCCACCACCTCAAATATTTATCATTTCTTTCCATTGGAAACACTCCAAATCTCTTCTAACTATTACAAGCATTTAGTTTTTGAAGCCATGTGAATAGATAAGATGGTCTAGGAAAGCAATTATTTAAAGAGAGAAGAGTGAAGTGCCTTTTGCAGAAAACTGAGGAACATCAAGATGTAATGGAAGATCAAAACACAAGTAGAACACAAAATGTAGAGTAGAAGCAGTTTGGAGATAATTTTATTATTAAACCTATCATTATGTGAAATTTATTAAATAGTAACTACTTTTATCATCAGAGCAGGTCATACATTTCAGATTAGTGACTCAGATTACTGCATAGTCCCTGCACACACAGGGTTTGTGTTCTAGTGAAGAAAAGAGAAAGAACAAGTCAATATATAATACACTTTCAAATATTAAGTACAAGGAAAGCAAAATCATAGAGTATGGTTATCAATAATATGCGAGATATGGGATGTTTTATTCAAAGTGATCAGGGGAGATCACTCTGGATAAGCAACATTTGAACAGAGATCTAATTATAAAATGAGGGTAGGAGCCATGCAATGCTTTAGAAAACGGGCACCTTGCAGAAGCAACCTCATGTGCAAAGATCCAGAGATGAGAGAGTACTTGGTGTGTTAAAAAGAAAACAAGAAATATAATGTGAGTGAAGTTGGGGAGTTAGTGGAAGAATTGTAGAGAGTATAGTTAGGAGGTAGTCTGGAGCACGTCGTACTAGAGCCTTATAAGCCAAAGCATGTTTGGGGTATTCTATTCTGAGTTTGATGGAACTTACTTTATTAAAAATTTTTTTAAACTATAAGTTCTGGGATACATGCGCAGAATGTTCAGGTTTATTACATAGGTATACATATGCCATAGTGTTTTGCTGCACCCATCAACTCATCATCTACATTAGGTATTTCCCCTAATGCCATCCCTCCCCTTGTCCCCCACCCTCCAACAGGCCCCTGTGTGTGATGTTCCCCTTCTTGTGCCCATATGTTCTCATTGTTCAACTCTCACTTATAAGTGAGAACATGTGGTATTTGGTTTTCTGTTCCTGTGTTAGTTTGCTGAGAATGATGGTTTCCAGCTTCATCCATGTCCCTGTAAAGGACATGAACTCATTCTTTTTTATGGCTGCATAGTGTTCCATGGTGCATATGTACCACATTTTCTTTATCCAGTCTAACAATGGTGGGCATTTGGATTGGTTCCAACTCTTTGCTATTGTGAATAATGTTGCAATAAACATACATATGCGTGTGTCTTTATAGTAAAACGATTTATAATCCTTTGGTTATATACCCAGTAATGGGATTGCTGGGTCAAATAGTATTTCTAGTTCTGGATCCTTGAGGCATTGCCACACTGTCTTCCACAATGGTTGAACTAATTTACACTCCCACCAACAGTGTAAAAGCGTTTCTATTTCTCCACATCCTCTCCAGCATCTGTTGTTTCCTGACTTTTTAATGATCACCATTCTAACTGGCATGAGATGGTATCTCATTACGGTTTTGATTTGCATTTCTCTAATGACCAGTGATGATGAGGGGTTTTTTTTAATATGTTTGTTGGCCGCATAAATGTCTTCTTTTGAAAAGTGTCTGAACAGGAACTTACTTTTTAAAAAAAATCAGCATGCCTCCTCTAGAAAATCAAATGAGTGTGTGTACAGGTAGCAAGGCCAGGAAGAGTCAGTCGTAAGATCTAGTGAGTTCTGATAGGAAGTATTCCAATAGTGCAAGTTCATGTGATGCTGGCTTGAGCCAGAGTAATATTAAAATAAAAGTGGAGTCATTGGTGTTGGGATATATTTTGGAAGCAAAATGAAAAGACATGTGAATAAATGGGATATAAGATGTGATGCAGAGAGGAGGCGAGGATGACTTAAATTTTGGGCCTGAGTAATTTGGTGTATAGCAGTAGCATTTACATTAGAAGTGAAATAGTAGTATAAGGGTATATGTGCTAATTTTGAAGGAGAAAGCAATATTAACATATTGGACCTGAGAAGTTTGAGGTTTCCATTAAAGTAAAGAAGTCTAGAGCTCAGGCAAAAGAGAGGGGCCAAAGATACATATTTTGGAAATTATCAAAATGAACACGCTATTTGAAATCATTCAAATGATGAGAACACCTATGGTGAAAGTATGTACAGAGAAAATAAGGGAGTTTATTGGTTGAAGAGATGGTTTAAATTTTGCAAAGGAGGCTAAGGTAGAACAACTAATGAAGAGGGAAGTAAAAAAGAGGATGATATTCTGGAAGGCAATGGAAGAAAAATGTCAAGAAAGGGTGACAGATCAACTATGTCAAGTGTTGTGAGACTAGGTAAGATAAAAACAAAGGTGACTCTCGTGTTTTGCCTTCTAGAAGCTTAAATAATTGTTACGAGAAAAGCATAATGAATATGGTTGTGCCTCACCTTGAGGAAAGCAATCAAAATTATATCTAGGCAAATAGTATACTGGTCCATAGATTGATATGTACAGGATTATTTCCAGAAATATTCAACATTAGTATTAGTAACATTATTTCATATTAATATAGTTGTATTGATATTTACCATTGACACTTGAATAGGAGTATATCTTAGATAGGTGGAAAAGAATGAAGAGATTCTTTCAGGAAGGAAGGTAAGAATTAAGAAACAATATATAGACGGACTGAGCCACAAGTTTAACTTCCACGTTCTAATATATAAGAACCAAAACAAGAAAATTTCACTGAAATACTATGGATTATAAACTCTTCATTTATAATTTCTTTCTCATCCTAATGCACTTTTCTACAGCAACTCTTTAGAAAAAAAGAAAAAAGAAAACGGAACATTACTCTTATTTTTCCCAAGGCTAATCAGAAAAAACGGGTACATCTAGTTAACAACCCAAAAAACTGTTAGCTATCTTATGCTGTATAAAACGGTGCATTGTTTTATAATCACACCCAAATATTTAGTTGCGGTATGCTCAAATTTTTCACTGCGCAGAATATAACTCATTCAATTCCAAGCATACAACTCATCTGTTACTATAATATATGTTTGATTAAAATGCAGGCCATTGTAGCTCCTTTATCTTCACGAAGTGCCAAAAGAATTTATAAGCATGGAAATGGTATTCAAAACAGATTAACATTTATATTGGTTCTAATTCACCTCCTAGGTTTAATATCTTCATTTAAAATTGCCTCTGGTTAAAGATTATGCAGGCTCACACACTTTAAGGATGTAGAGCTTAAAGCCATAATGACTACTTCAAATTAGTGCTATTCATTATCAGTTCCTTATATTTACAGTAGTGAATTGTTTGACATATAACAAGGACAGATAAGAGTATCTGATTAAAACTATCAGGCAATGTTGTAAAACTTCCAAATTGAAGCTTATAAGGCAATATTGATCTTTTTTTTTTTCTCCACCATTATCTAAGAATTTGCTGATGCTAAATATCAAAAGGATATTTTTTTCCATAGGCTTTAAAAAGCAACCAATCTAAAAATAGAATATTCTAGATTCTATACATCATTGATGCCATGTTCCCCCAACTACATATAAATTTAGAAGATTGTCTTTTAAAAAGATTGTGTAAGAAGTAACTTGATTAAACTAACCCATTGACATTGATCCTGAGGAAGTGATTCCTAAGTTAATTATTTACACAGCAAGTTAGAAACAAATCTTCTCTAAACCTCATTCTTAAAACACTCGCTACAAACCATGTTAGACATTCTATTTACTATAAATTGTTTTTAAGGTCAGATTTTACTCTTGCTTGTTTTGTATGAGAAAATATTAAAGATTATGATATATACTTTTTCAAAATGCAGCTTATTTTACATTGGGACAGACAGCTATCACAATAACCATGAAATGTCAATATAATTTGGAAATCTGACCTAAAATACATGAAAAACTTATTGTTGGGATTGTTTAAAATATATTATGAAAACATAGCTTTTATAGTGTGCTAATATGAAAAGGAGAATCGGCAAACATGCACATGCTAACTTGTTATTATTTAAATTTACTTTTATATCTTTTTTTTTTTTTTTTGAGACAGAGTTTCACTGTTGTTGCCCAGGCTGGAGTGCAATGGCACAATTTTGGCTCACCACAACCTCTGCCTCCTGGGTTCAAGTGATTCTCCTGCCTCAGCCTCCAGAGTAGCTGGGATTACAGGCATGCGCCACCACCCTGGCTAATTTTGTATTTTTAGTATAGACAGGGTTTCTCCATCATCAGGCTGCTTTTGAACTCCAGACCTCAGGTGATCCGCCTGCCTTGGCCTCCCAAAGTGTTGGGATTACAGGCGTGAGCCACCGCTCCCGGCCCATTTGTTTTAATATTAAATAAGCTTATATCATAGGAGTATATTTAGTAGACCCTGATTTGATAGTACTCTTAGTGACCTACTAATAAAAGTGGAAAACAAAAACATTGGCTACAGAAATCAATATGATTTGAATATTGTTTTACAGTATTTTCTTAGATATTCAATGGTGGTTGAGGGAAAATATTTCACCATCAATTAGGGCAAGTCAGCAGTCTAAAACAGAGGTCATATTTGTACCTTTCAGAGAAAAGAAATTAACTGAAATAATGCACTGCATAAACCTGATGAGAAGTCAAAATGTTCACTCATGCTGAAGTAGGATGAGAAAAAGTTGTATACACCTATCGAGTATCAGTAATTGCATTCTGAGATTCAAGGAGCAATAATTAACCTAAGAAAGTGGTAAATACATAGCTATATGTAAACAAATATTTACATCTTGAAACACTAATAAATTTGCTTTTCTAGGATGAAGAAAAAAATCAGCAAATAAAACCTAAAATTTATTAATGAAGAGGGTAATTATTGTTGTTCCAACGTTCTTAGGAACTTGTATTGGTTTTGCATTGAAGTTCACTATTTTGATTCTATATGCATGTTAAACTGTCAAGGACAACCATCAAAAGAGAAGAAAGAAAGATTGTAACTTCCAAACAAGCAGAGAGACAAAAAATAAAATGAGAAAAAAGTAGGGAAAACGGAGGTTAAAAGAGATACAAATGGCAGGAAATTAAAATACAGAATTAAATGGTTGAAATAAATAAAAATACTTCAGTAATTTACCTAAGTATGAAGACTTCAAGGCTCATTACAAAATAAAATCTCACCATAAGCTTTCTATAAGAAACTTTTTTTTTTTTTTCTTTTTTGAGATGGTCTCTCTCTGTCACCCAGACTGGAGGGCAGTGGTGCCATCTTGGCTCACTGCAACCTTCCCCTCACAGGCTCCAGAGATCCTCCCGCCTCACCCTCCCAAATAGCTGGGATGACAGGCATGTGCCACCACACCTGGCTAATTTTTATATTTTTTATGGAGACAGAATTTTGCCATATTGCCCAGACTGTTCTCTAACTCCCGGACTCAAGTGATCTGCCTGCTTCAGCCTTCCACAGTGTTGGAATAAAAGGCATGAACCATCTCACTAGGCTTCCAGAAACATATTTAAATATAGGGTATATAAAAGTAAAGCATGAAAAAGTAAAAAAGAAAGCTTAGATACAACTGTTAATAGCACAGTGAAAAATAAACTCTTCAAGGATAAAACATGGATAGAAATAAAGAGGGACTCCACAACGCACACACATTTTCAATTAAGAATATATAGAGGATATATAACACACACACATGTATCTGTATAGCTGGTGTACTGGAGTCTCTTGTTGTTGGCTTATGAGAGCGATCGTTATCTTTTTCTCAGCTCAGCATTATTGACCTCAGCTTATATCTCGGGGAGATTATTTGTGCTACAGAAATGGATAAACACTATATATCAGGGCATCTTTTTCCTTGAAGAGAGCTGAACTTCAAACATTTACCAGTACGCCACTCATTTGTATGCATCTAAAAATATACAGAGTGGAAATTGACATGACTAGAGCTACAAGGAAAAAATAAAGACATCAGTATAGTATAGTAGGGGATTCTAACACTTCTTCCTATAATTGATGTTTTAAACAAATAGAAAATCAGTAAGTATAAAAAGGATTTTAATGACACAATCTCACTATAATAGATACATTCAAAACACTGCAACAATAGTTGAAAATACATAATATTTAAAGCATATACTGTATATTTATGAAACTAACCACATATAAAACCACAGACTGAGTTCCAATACATATCAAAAGCCTAGTATCATACATTCCACATTCTTGGATGATTATGCAATTAAGTTAGAAATCTAAAAAATAAAGATAACTTTAAAAATGTACATATATATGAAACTAATAAATGAACTTCTAAGTAACTTACTATGAAAGAAAAAATTATACTGTGCATCAGAAAATATTTACAGCTGAAAACAGAAAACTACTTATAAAAATATGTCCAAAGCAAGTTTACCTTAGAAGGCAGGCTGAAAATCAATGAGTTTCAAAACACAAAAAGGGTCAAAACTATTTATTAAGGGATAAGAAAGGCAGGGAGCGGTGGTTCATGCCTGTAATCCCAGCACTTTGGGAGGCCGAGGCAGGAGGATCACGAGATCAGGAGATCAAGACCATCCTGGTTAACACGGTGAAACCCTGTCTCTACTAAAAATACAAAAAAATTAGCTGGGCCTGGTGGTGGGCACTTGTAGTACCAGCTTCTCGGGAGGCTAAGGAAGGAGAACAGTGCGAACCCAGGAGGCGGAGCTTGCAGTGAGCCAAGATCGCACTGCTGCACTCCAGCCTGGGTGACAGAGCGAGACACCCTCTCAAAACATAAATAAATAAATAAAATAAAATAAAATAATAAATATTAGAAAATAAAATTATAAAATAGGAATCTAATATATAATAGAGAATATAACTTAATCCAAATATCTTCCATTTTAAAAGATAGATTGACAAATTTCTACCAAGATGGATGCAGAATAAAAGAGAAAATAAGTATTTTTAGAAACAAGAAATAGAAAATAAAACATATTCTGCATAAATATAAAAGAAGATGCAATGAAGAATATGACAATAAATCTGAAAATCTATACAGACTACATTTCTAAAAAATATTTTCTCCGAAGGAAACACTCTCTTAACATGTAAAGAGACTAGAATATCCTTGATGTGAAATGGTATAAATAGAACAAAAATTAAGCCATTACCAATATTTTATTAGGCATTAAGCAAGTGAGGGTAGTGATAGACTAAACCTTCAAGAGCAGTAGGAACTGACTGCCTGACATGAAATGTCAAGGTATCAAAATCATTAAATATGAGTAGAGTTACTTTAGAATCATTTCATTACAATTATGACTTTATTCATTTTTAAAATTTTTGGATTAATTTAAATTATTTTATAATACATAAAATATTGCCTATAATCTCCAACTTAACATTTTATACTTGCTGAATTACATTCTGATAATCATGTTCAAAATTACACTTTATTAAAATACCTAAAGCATGACCATTCTAGGATGATTGTGGTTAACTATAATTTATTGTATATTTTTTAAAAAGCTTGAAGAGAGGATTTTGAATGTTCACAACACAAAGAAATGATAAATGAGGTGATGGGTATGCTACTTATCCTGATTTGACTATTACACCTTGTATACACATATCAAAATATCACTATGTATCCCCAGAATATTTAAAATTATTACATGTCAACTAAAAATAAAATAAGTCATGTTCAAATCATATACAGTTTCATGATATATATGCATATGTATAAAATCATATATAAAGATATATAAAAATCATAAATTATATCTATAAAGAAAGAAAGGGCATCCAAATAGAAAGAGAGGAAGTCAAACTATTTCTGTTTGCAGATGACATCATCCTGTATTTAGAAAACCCCATAGTCTTGGCCCAAAAGTTCCTTAAGCTGGTGAAGAAATTCAGTAAAGTCTCCAGATACAAAATCTATGTACAAAAATCAATAGAATTCCTATACAACAACAAGAGTCAAGTTGAGTACCAAATCAAGAATGCAATTCCATTTGCAATTGCCACAAAAAAATAAAACACTTAGGAATAAAACTAACCAGGAAGGTAAAAAAAAAATCTCTACAAGAATAACTGCAAAACACTGCTCAAATAAATCAGAGATGATACAAATGGAAAAATGTGCCATGATCTTGGATAGGAAGAATCAATATGGTTAAAGTGGCCATAATGCCCAAAGCAATTTATAAATTTAATGCCATTTCTATCAAACTACTAATTACACTCTTCACACAACTTGAAAAAAATGCTATTTTAAAATTCATATTAAACTAGAAAAGAGCCTGAATAGTAAAGGTAATTCTAAACGAAAGACTAGAGCTAGAGGCATCATGCTATCTTACTTCTAAATATAATACAGGGCTACAGTAACCAAAACAGCAGGGTACTGGTACAGAAACAGACACATAGACCAATGTAACAGAATAGAAAGCCCAGAAATAATACAACACACATACAGGTATCTGATCTTTGACAAAGTTGACAAAAACAAGTAATGGAGAAAGGATTCCCTATTCAACAAATGATGCTGAAATAATTGGCTAGCTACATGCAGAGAATTAAAACTGGTCTTTTTACTTACACCAGATAAAAAAAATAATTCAACATGGTTTAAAGACTTAAATGTAAAACTAAAAATTATAAAAACCCTGGAAGACATCCTAGGCAATACCATTCAGGACACAGGCAGGGGCAAAGATTTCATGATGAAGATGCTAAAAACAATTGCAACAAAAGTAAAAACTAACACATGGAATGTAATTTAACTAAAGAGCTTCTGCACAGCAAAATAATCAACAGAGTAAACAGCCTACAGAATGGGAGAAAAAATTTGCAAACCATATATCTGACAAAAGTCTAATATCCAGCATCTGTTAGAAACCTAAAGAGATTTACAGCAAAAAAAAAAAAAAAAAAAAAAAACCCCTAAAAAATTGGGAAAAGACAAAAAAAATTTTTAAACATTTTACAAAAAAAAAAAAAAAAGTGGCCAACAATCATATGAAGAAAAGCTCAACATCACTGATTATTGAAGAAATGCAAATCTAAACCACAACGAGATACCATCTCACAGCAGTCATGATGGTGATTATTAAAAAGTCAAAAAAACAACAGAGGCTGACAAGGTTATGGAGAAAAAGGAACACTTACACATTGTTGCTGGGAGTGTAAATTAGTTCAACCATTGTAGAAGAAAGTGTGGTGATTCTCCAAACACCTAAAGACAGAAATGCCATTAGACCTACGAATTCCATTACTGGGTACATACCCAAAGGAATATAAATTATTCTTTTATAAAGACACATGCACACATATGTTGATTGTAGCACTATTCACAATAGTAAAGACATGGAATCAACCTAATGATAGACTGGATAAAGAAAATGTTGTACACATACACCATGGATTACTATGCAGGCATCAAAAAGAACAAGGTCATATCCTTTGCAGGACATGGATACGGTTGGAGACCATTATCCTTAGCAAACCAACACAGGAACAGAAAACTAAATACAACATGTTCTCACTTATAAGTGGGAATTAAATGATATGAACACATGGACACATAGAGGGGAACAACACACGCTAGGGCCTATAAGACAGTAGAAAGTGAGAGGAGGGAGAGGATCTGAAAAAATAGCTAATCAATACTAGTCTTAATACCTGGGTGATGAAATAATCTGTACAACAAACCCCCATGACACAAATTTACCTATGTAACAAACTTTATGTACGAGTTTACCTATATTACAAACCTATGTACCCCTGAACTTAAAATAAAAGTTAACCTAAAATATTCATGATACAAAATCTTCACTTTTAATTTCATTTGCCATTTTAATCTACATTTGATTTTATTTATTATTTGTATTATGTTTTAATTTTTAACTTTTATTTTAGGTTCAGGGGTATATGTGAAGTTTTGTTACGTAGGTAAACTTGTGTCACGGAGGTTTGTTGTACAGATATTTCCTCACCCAGGTATTTAGCAGAGTACTCAATGGTCATCTTTTCCGTTCTTCTCCCTCCCTCTTCCCTCGACTCTGAAGTAGAGACAATGTCTGTTTACGTCTTCGTGTTCATGAGTTCTCATCATTTAGCACAAATCATTGCAACAAAAGTAAACTTATTAGTGAAGAAATGCAGTATTTGGTTTTCTGTTTCTGCATTAGTTTGCTAAGGATAATAGCCTCCATCTCCATCCATATTCCTGCAAAATACACCATCTTGTTCTTTCTTATGGCCACACAGTGTTCAATGGTGTATATGCACCATTTTCTTCATACAGTCTGTCATTGATGGGCATATAGGTTGAGTCTATGTCTTTGCTATTGTGATTAGTGCTGCAATGAACATTCACGTGCACGTGTCTTTATGGTAGAATGATTTATTGTGTCTATTTTTAAATAAAATAATTTTAAAATACTGATAATCTAAACGAGATTCATCAGTTCATATAATCATTCAAGGCAAAAATAACCTAAGTATAACCAAATAATTTAGGATAAAAAATATGTTTTTAAGAACAGTTTGCAATATATATTTATCTTAATCAGGTACTGATGTTTTCAGAAACCTGGCGATAATAATTTCCTTAAACTAAGTTCCCCATACTATGACAAGTAAAACTTACAGTGAGGCTGATTAGATGAAAATCTGTTTCTCTCTTAAGAAGAAATCTGATAATCAGAAGAAATTGATAGTTTTCAGATTAATAAAGGAACAAGAGTTACATACATGCAAAAATAACATAGAAAAGTTCTAATGATAAGCAGAGATATACACAAATTGGTATTTTGTATGTTTTATTGGTATTTTGTGTGATTTGTTCACAGTTTTTGATATTTTATAAAGCACTTTAAAAATTGTGGCTAAATTGGATCGTATTTAATTAATATTCTTTTCTGAGAGTAATCTATACTCCTGTAGAAATTAACAATTATATTTTATGATCATTATGGTCATTTTCTTTTTCATCTTACTGTAGTGTTACAAACTGGAAGGAGACCTCCCAAAGTGAAGGTTTTCGTGTAGACAAAATTTCAATTTTTCCCTGGCAAATATTTAGGATTGGACTGACTAGGCCATATTTTAGGTTATGTTTGACATTGTGTTTTAAATTTCCGTTTTTCAGAGTGGTTGCAGCATTTTACATTGCTACTAATAATATATGAGAATTTCGGTTGCTCTGCATTGTCAGCACTTTCTGTTGCCATTTATTTTTAATTTTAGCCATTTTAATAGATGTATGGTGGTATTACATTGTGTTTTCATTTTGCATTTTGCTGACAATGATATGTAACATCTTTTCACATGTTTATTTTCCCTCTATATATCAACTTGGGTTAAACGTCTGCTCAAGTCTTTTGCCCATTTTTATGTAAACTTTTTATTTTTGAGACTACAGACACACATGCAGTTGTGGGAAAGAATACAGAGACATGCTCTATACCAAACACTCACTTTTCCCAATAGTAACTTCTGGTATACTTATAGAATAATAGCACAACCAGAAAAATAACATTGATAAAATCCATTGACCTTATTCAGAGTTCTCATTTTATATGCACTTGTGCATGTGCACACATGTGTATGCACATGCATGTGCATTTAGTTCTATGCACTTTTATTAAAAAACAATTTCAATACTTTCGTTACAGTGATTCCTCATGACACTCTATTGTAACTTCAGACACCTCGCTTTCTTCCTGAAGACATCCTTGTGGCCACTCATGTCTTCTTTATCTCTGTAATTTTGTCATTTTGAGAATGTTATAAAATTGAACAATAAGTATGGAAACTTTTGAGATAGGCTTTTTCTCACTGAGGGTATTTCATTAAGATTTTTCCAAGTTATGGTGTAAGTAAAGAGTTTGTTTCTTTATTGTTGAATATTGTTTTATGGTATGCATATATCACCGTTTGTGTATGTATTCACTCACCGAAGGGTAGGGCATATGGCTTGCCTCCACTGTTTGGCTATTATGAATTAGTCTGCTATAAATATTCACGTAAATGTTTTGTGTCAACATAAATTTTCATTTCTTGGGTAATGCTCAAAACTACAATTGGTGGGCATATGGGAAGCACATGATTGATTTCGAAGAAACATGACATACAGTTCTCCAGATTGGTGGCATCTCTTTACGTTCCCACAGCATTGCATGAATGATGCAATTTCTCTCCATCTCCACCAGGATATGGTATTGCCACTATGTTGTTTTTAAGCCATCTGATAGGAGTGTAAGGACATCTCATTGGGGTTTTAATTTTAATTTTCTTGTAACTAGTAATGCTGAACATCTTTCAAGAGCTTATTTGCCGTTGCATGTTTCCTTCAATAAAATGTCTGTTTATATGTTTTGCCTTTCTTATTAGAGGTTTTTTAAGTGTCTTTTTGTTTTTTTTACTCTTGAATTTTGAGAGCTCTTTAAAACTCTACTCACAAGTACTGTGTCATATATGTAATTTGCAAAAACATTTCTGTCAATCAGGAGCTTGTCTGTTCATCCTTTTAATAGGACCACTTCACAGCAAAAGCTTTTTAATTTGGCATAGTCTAATTTACAGATTTTTCCTTTTATGGCTCATGTCTTTAGTGTCAAGTGTAAGAATTATTTGCCTTGCTCCAGACTTTAAGCATTTCCTCAAATTAGTTTTTGAAAAACTTTTGTTGTTTACATACTATGTTTAATCTGTGATCTATTTTGAGTTATTTTTTATAACAAGAGTAAGGTTTATTGAATTATTTTCCCACATTGACAAGAAAATTGGCATCACTGTGTGGCTTTCTCATTTTTCTTTCTTTCTTTATTCTTCTAAAAAATAATGAGATACATGTGCAGAACGTGCAAGTTTGTTACGTAGGTATACATGTGCCATGGTGGTTTGCTGTACCTATTGACCTATCCACTAAGTTCCCTCCCCTCAGCCCCCATCCCCTAACAGGCCCTGGTGTGTGGTGTTCCCCTCTCTGTGTCCATGTGCTCTCAATGTTCAACTTCCGCTTATGAGTGAGAACATGCGGTGTTTAGTTTTCTGTTCCTGTGCTAGTTTGCTGAGGATGATGGCTTCCAGATTCATCCATGTCGCTGTGTAGGACATGATGGGCATTTGGGTTGGTTCCATGTCTTTGCTATTGTGAATAATGCTGCAATAAACATATGTGTGCACGTGTCTTTATAGTAGAATGATTTATATTTCTTTGAGTATACACCCAGTAATGGGATTGCTGGATCAAATGGTATTTGTGTTAATAGATCCTTGAGGAATGGCCACACTATCGTCCATGATGGTTGAACTAATTTACATTCCTACCAACAGTGTAAAAGTGTTTCTGTTTCTCCACAGCCTCACCAGTATCCATAGTTAGCTGACTTTTTAATAATCGCCATTCTGACTGGCATGAGATGGTATCTCATTGTGGTTTTCATTTGCATTTCTCTGATGATCAGTGATATTGAGCCTTTTTACATGTTTGTTGGCCACATAAATGTCTTCTTTTGAGAAGACATTTGCCCACTTTTTCATCCGGTTGTTTGTTTTTTTTCTTGTAAATATGTTTAAGTTCCTTGTAAGTACTGGATATTAGACCTTTGTCAGATGCGTAGATTGCAAACATTTTCTCCCATTCTGTAGATTGCTTGTTCACTCTAATGATAGTATCTTTTGCTGTGCAGACGCTCTTCAGTTTACTTAGATCCCATTTGTCAATTATGGCTTTTATTGCAATTGCTTTTGGTGTTTTAGTCATCAAGTCTTTGCCCATACCTATGTCCTGAATGGTGTTGCATAAGTTTTCTTCTAGGATTTTTATCATTTTTGGTTTTACATTTAAGTATTTCATCCATCTTGAGTTAATTTTTATAAGGTGTAAGGAAGGATCCAGTTTCAGTTTTCTGCATATAGCTAGCCAGTTTTCCCAGCACCATTTACTGAATAGGAGATCCCTTCCCCGTTGCTTGTTTTTATGGGGTTTGTCGAATAACAGATGGTTGTAGATGTATGGTGTTATTTCTGAGGTCTGTGTTCTGCTCCATTGGGCTATATGTCTGTTTTGGTGTCAGTATCATGCTGTTTTGGTTACTGTAGCCTTGTAGTATAGTTTTATGTCAGGTAGCATGATGCCTCCAGCTTTGTTCTTTATGCTTAGAACTGTCTTGACTATATGGGCTCTTTTTTGATTCCATATAAAATTTAAAGTAGTTTTTTCTAATTCTGTGAAGAATATCAATGGTAGTTTGATGGGAATACCAGTGAATCCATAAATTACTTTGGGCAGTATGGCCATTTTCATGATATTGATTTTTCCTATTCATGAGGACGAAATGTTTTTCCATTTGTTTGTGTCCTCTCTGATTTCCTTGAGCAGTAGTTTGTGGTTCTCTTAAAGAGGTCCTTCACATCTCGTGTTAGTTTTATTCCTGGGTATTTTATTCTCTTTGTAGTGATTACAAATGGGAGTTCATTCATGATTTTGTTCTCTGCTTCCCTATTGTGAGTGTAAAGGAATGCTTGTGATTTTTGCACATTGATTTTGTATCCTGAGATTTTGCTGAAGTTGCTTATCAGTTCCAGAAATTTTTGGGCTGAGATAATGGTTTTTCTAAATATAAAATCATGTCATCTGCAAACAGAGACAACATGACTTCCTCCCTTCCTATTTGAATACCCCTGGGCCTGAGCCCCTAGAAAGAGAGGTGGCCGCAGTCTCTGTGGAGCACCAGAATGGTAATTCTGTGGAATATGGGCAGCCAAGACAAATGAGTTTCCCCCCAGCAAAGCACAGCCTCTCTGCCAAGGGACAAAATGCTTCGTTAAATGGGTTCTGCTCCCAGTGCCATCCTACTGGGTGAGACCTTCCAACAGGGGTTGTCAGACACCCTATACAGGAGCAATCCTACTGGCATCAGGTTGGTGCCCCTTGAGGTCAGAGGTCCCAGAAGAGGTAACAGGCACGCATTTTTGCTGTTTTCCAGTCTCCTTAAGTGACATCTCCAGGCACATGAGAGAATCCATTGAATAGAGCCCAAAGTGAACCCCCAGAAAACAGCAGCAGCCCTACTGAAGAGAGACCTGACTATTGAAAGAAAAACAAACAAGCAAAAAGCAACAACAACAAAAATGCCCCCACAAAAACCCCATCCAAGGGTCAGGAGCCTCAAAGACCATAACTAGACAAATTCATGAAGATGAGAAAGAATCAATGAGAAAGTGCTGAAAACCTAAAAGGCCAGAATGCCTCTTCTCCTCCAAATGATGACAGTGTCTCTCCATCAAGCACACAGAACTGGACAGAGGATCAGATGGGTGAATTAACAGAAATAGGCTTCAGAAGATGGGTGATAAAAACCTACGCTCAGCTAAAGGAGAATGTTCTAACCCAATGCAAAGAAGCTAAGAATCGTGATAAAAAATTGGAGGAATTGCTAACTAGAATAATCAGTTTATAGAGGAACATAAAAGACCCGATGGAGCTGAAAAGCACAGCACAAGAATTTTGTGAAGTATACAAAAACATCAACAGATGAATTGACCAAGTGGAAGAACGGATATCAGAGTTTGAAGACCACCTTACTGAAATAATACATGCAGACAAGAATAGAGAAAAGAGAATGACAAGGAATAAACAAAGCCTCCAGGAAATAATGGAACTTCATAAAAAGACTGAACCTGTAAGAATCCTACAAAGAGACTTAGATTCTCACACAATAATATTGAGAGACTTTAACACCCCACTATCACTTTTAGACAGATCAACAAGACAGAAATTAACAAGGATATTTAGGACTTGAACTCAGATCGGGATCAAGTGGACCTAGTAGATGTCTACAGATCTCTCTACCCCAAATCAACAGTATATATGTTTTTCTCAGTGCCACATGACACTTATTCTAAAATCAACCACATAATTGTAAGTAAAACACTCCTCAACAAATGCAAAAGAAAGCAAATCGTAGCAGTCTCTCAGACCACAGTGCAATCAAATTAGAACTCAGGATTAAGAAACTCACCTAAAACCACACAATTTCATGGAAATTGTAAAACCTGCTCCTGAATGACTCCTGGGTAAATACTGAAATTAAGGGAGAAATGAAGATGTTCTCTGAAACCAATGAGAACAAAGAGACAACATATCAGAATCTCTGGGACACAGCTAAAGCAGTGTTAAGAGGGAATTTTATAGCACTGAATGCTGACATCAGAAAGCTAGAAAGATCTCAATTTGACATCCTAACATCACAATTAAAAAAGATAGAGAGTCAACCTAATCCAAAAGCTCGTAGAAGGCAAGAAATAACTAAGATTGGGGAAGAATGGAAGGAGATAGAGACAAAAAACCCCTCCAAAAAATCAAATCCAGGATCTTTTTTTTTTTTTTGGAAAAAATTAATAAAATACACTGCTAGCTAGACTAATAAGAAGAAAGAGAAGACTCAAATAGACACAATAAAAAATGTTAAAAGGTATATCACCACTTACCCCACAGATATACAAACTACCATCAGAGAACACTATAAACACCTCTACACAAATAAACTAGAAAATCTAGAAGAAATTGATAAATTTCTTGATGCATACACCCTCCCAAAACTAAACCAGGAAGAAGTCTGATCCCTGAACAGATCAATAACAAGTTCTGAAATTGAGGCAGTAATTAATAGCCTATCAACCAAAAAAAAAAAAAAAAAAAGGCCCAGGACCAGACAGATTCACAGGTGAATCCTACCAGAAATACAAAGAGAAACTGGTACAATTCCTTCTGAAACTATTTCAATTGAAAAGGAGGGACTCCTTTTTAACTGATTTTATGAAGCCAGCATCATCCTGATACACCAAAAAGAGATACAACAACAACAACAGCAAAGCTTCAAGCCAATATCCCTAATGAACATCAATGTAAAAATTCACAATAAAATACTGGCAAACTGAATCCAGCAGCACATCAAAAAACTTATCCACCATGATCAAGTCACCTTCATTCCTGGGATGCAAAGCTGGTTCATACGTGTATCAATAAACAGAATTCATCACATAAAAAGAACCAAGGACAAAAACCACATGGTTATCCCAATAGATGCAGAAAAGGACTTTGATAAAATTTTTTTGTTTTGCTCTTACAGTTTTCAGTAGGAAATCTGTGATTATTCTTACATTTGTTCATATGTCAGGGGTCTCATAGCCAATCCCCACACTTTCTGTTTCACTAGAATGACTCAGAGGAATCCAAGGCAGTTGTATTGATGAAACAATTTATTACAATGATCAGCAAGAGAGAAATTTGGAGTGTAAATATGTTCAGACTCTACATGTATTTTTTTTTTTCCTCCTCTGAGGGTCCACATTTGAGTGTGTGTTTTCTGCAGCAACAAAAATGCAGTAATATATGTGCAATGTTTCTGCCCTGGGAAGTCCATCAGAAACTCAATGCCCCCAAATTTGAATAGAAGCCAGTCATGAAGGCATTCTTTGCCAGCCACAATTATCAAAATTTCAGACTCCAAAAAGTAAAATAAGTTTTTAGTGTTTGAGGAAGGCAAAACAAACTTATCAGTGTGAGGAAACTTCTGGCATTCGGGTTCATAGATTACAGCCAAAGTATAGCCCTGTAAGTAAACTCTTCAAAAGATCAACCATGCTACATTAATTCCCATTTGCACTTTGTCTAATATGTCCTTACTTGAAAACTGTTATCAGAATTGTTTCAGGTGGCAAGATAAGGCCAATCTGCAGTATTAACATTAGTCACATCTTCTAATGGTCCCGCGTTTCACCAGATAAAACAGATTTATTAATGATATAGATCTTTATTAGGAACCAGGTGGCCTTCTCATGTTTCTATATTAACCTTTTCCCCTGTCCTAAAGCATTAATTTAGATACAGATAATATGCTAATAATTTATACAGACGTCAGCTTAGCATGCAAGGCACATGTCTATGGCAAATTGTAATATCTGTAACAATTTTGGTGAGTGAATTGATGTTGATTTGAATATTTTCAGAGCTAAGGCAATGGCATGGTCACTTAGCTAAAGCCAGGGAACACACGCAAGAATCATAATTCCAGAAGACACACATGATACCTCCAGCACAGGTATCCTTTGTAAATACTTTTTTTTATTGATATGTAAAAATTTTAAATATTTTTGGAAAGCATGTGATATTTTGATACCTTTATACAATGTGTAATGTTCGAATCAGGGTAGTTGGGATATTTATCACCTCAAAGATTTATCTTTCTTTGTGTTGGGAGCATTAAAAATCTTCTAGCTTTTTTGAAAACTACAATACCACCTTTTTTTATCCACTTATCCATTGACTAATTCTTAGGTTACTTTCATATCTTGGCTATTGTGAATAATGCTGGAATAAACACGAAAGAGACAATATGTCTTGAATATACTCATTTCCTTCTTTTGAATATATACCCAGCAGTAGGATTATTACATAATTTATTATTAGATATGAAACTTAAAGTAGTTTTTTTCTAATTCTGTGAAGAAAGTCAGTGGTAGCTTGATGGGGATAGCATTCAATCTATAAATTAAGCAGTATGGCCATTTTCATGATATTGATTCTTCCTATCCATGAGCATGAAATGTTTTTCCATTTGTTTGTGTCCTCTCTTATTTCCTTGAGCAGTAGTTTGTAGTTCTCCTTGAAGAGGTCCTTTGCATCCCTTGTAAATTGCATTCCTAGGTATTTTATTCTCTTTGTAGTAATTGTGAATGGGAGTTCACTCATGATTTGACTCTCTGTCTATTATTGGTGTATAGTAATGCTTGTGGTTTTTGCACATTGATTTTGTATCCTGAGACTTTGCCGAAGTTGCTTATCAGCTTAAGGAGATTTGGGGCTGTGACCATGGGGTTTTCTAAATATACAATCATGTCATCTGCAAACAGAGATAATTTGACTTCCTCTCTTCCTATTTGAATATGCTTTATTTCTTTCTCTTGCCTGATTACCCTGGCGAGAACTTCCAATATATGTTGAATAGGAGTGGTGAGAGAGGGCATCCTTGTCTTGTGCCAGTTTTCTCTCAGCATTTGCTTGACTGTAAAGGATTCTACTTCCCCTTCACTTATGAAGGTTAATTTGGTGGAATATGAAATCCTGAGTTGAAAATTCTTTAAGAATGTTGACTATTGTCCCCCAGTCTCTTCTGGCTTATAGGGTTTCTGCAGAGAGATCCACTGTTAGTCTGAAGGGCTTCCCTTTGTGGGTAAGGGAAGCTGCCCTTAACATTTTTTCTTCATTTCAACCTTGGTGAAGCTGATGATTATGTGTCTTGGGGTTGCTCTTTTCGAGGAATATCTTTATGATATTCTCTGTATTCCCTGATTTGCATGTTGGCCTGTCTTGCTAGGTTGGGGAAGTTCTCCTGGATAATATCCTGAAGAGTGTTTTCCAACTTGGTTCCATTCTCCCCGTCACTTTCAGGTACACCATTAAAATGTAGGTTTGGTCTTTTCACATAGCCCCATATTTCTTGGAGGCTTTGTTCGTTCCTTTTCATTCCTTTTTTCTCTAATCTTGTCTTCATGCTTTATTTCATCAAGTTGATCTTCAATCTCTGATATCCTTTCTTCTGCTTGGTTGATTCAGCTAATGATACTTGTGTATGCTTCACAAAGTTCTTGTGCTGTGTTTTTCAGCTCCATCAGGTCATTTATGTTCTTTTCTAAACTGGTTATTCTAGTTAGCAATTCCTGCAACCTTCTTTCAAGGTTCTTAGCTTCCTTGCATTGGACTAGAATATGTTCCTTTAGCTTCGAGGAGTTGGTTATTACCCAACTTCTGAAGCCTACTTCTGTCAATTTGTCAAACTTATTCTCCATCCAGCTTTGTTCCCTTGCTGGTGAAGAGTTGTGATCCTTTGGAGGAGAAGAGGCATTCTGGTTTGTAGGATTTTCAGCCTTTTTGCTCTGGTTTTTCCTCATCTTCATGGATTTATCTACCTTTGGTCTTTGATGTTGGTGACCTTCAGATGGGGTTTTTGTGTGGACCTTTTTTGGTTGATGTTGATGGTATTCCTTTCCGTTTGTTAGTTTTCCTCCTAACAGGCCTCTCTGCTGCAGGTCTGCTGCAGTTTGCTGGAGGTCCACTCCAGACCCTGTTTGCCTGGGTGTCACCAGCTGAGGCTGCAGAACAGCAAAGATTGCTGCCTGTTTCTTGCTCTAGAAGTTTCGTTCCAGAGGAGCACTCACCAGATGCCACCTGGAGCTCTCCTGTATGAGGTGTCTGTTGACCCCTGCTGGGAGGTGTCTCCCAGTTAGGAGGCACAGGGGTCAGGGACCCACTTGAGGAGGCAGTCTGTCCCTTAGCAGAGCTCGAGCACTGTGCTGGGAGATCCGCTGCTCTCTTCAGAGCCAGCAGGCAGGAACATTTAAATCTGCTCAAGCTGCGCCCACAGCCACCCTTTCCCCCAGGTGTTCTGTCCCAGGGAGATGGGAGTTTTATCTATAAGCCCCTGACTGGAGCTGCTGCCTTTCTTTCACTGATGCCCTGCCCAGAGAGGAGGAATCTAGAGAGGCAGTCTGGCTACAGTGGCTTTACTGAGTTGTGGTGGGCTCGTCCCAGTTTGAGCTTCCCAGAGACTTTGTTTACACCGTGAGGGGAAAACTGCCTACTCAGGTGTCAGTAATGGCGAACACCCCTCCCCCCACCAAGCTTGAGCATCCCAGGTCAAATTCAGACTGCTGTGCTGGCATTGAGAATTTCAAACCAGTGGATCTTAGTTTGCTGGGCTCTGTTGGGGTGGGATCCACAGAGCTAGACTACTTGACTCCCTGGCTTCAGCCCCCTTTCTAGGGGATTGAATTATTCTGTCTCACTGGCATTCCAGGCGCCGCTGGGTTATGACAAAGTAAAAAAGAAAAACTCCTGCAGCTTGCTCATTGTCTACCCAAAAGGCCTCCCAGTTTTGTGCTGGAAACCCAGGGCCCTGGTGGCATAGGCACCTGAGGGAATGTCCTGGTCTGCAGGTTGTGAAGACCGTGGGAAAAACATAGTGTCTGGGCCAAAGTGCACTGTTTTTCATGGCACAGTCCCTCACAACTTCCCTTGGCTAGGGGAAGGAGTTCCCCGACCCCTTACACTTCCCAAGTGAGGCAATGCCCCATCCTGCTTTGGCTCACCCTCCGTGACCTGCACCCACTATCTACCCAGTCCCAATGAGATGAGCCGGGTACCTCAGTTGGAAATGCAGAAATCACATGCCTTCTGCATTGATCTCACTGAGCGCTGCAGACCGGAGCTATTCCTATTTGGCCATCTTCTGGATTTACTCTTATACTTTACCTTCCCAGTAACAGTGTATGAATGTTTCCCTATTTAGTTATCCTCATCAGCACTTGTTATATTTTTGTCTTTCTAATAATAACCATTTTAAATTAAGTTAGACAATATCTCATTGTGGTTTTTGATTTGCATTTCCTTGATGATTAGTGATGTAGAGCTTTTTAAAATATACCTGTTAGGTATTTGTGTGTCTTCTTCTGAGAAATGTCTATTTAGGCTTTTTGCACATTTTATGAATTGGATTATTTATTTTACGTTATTCAGTTGTGTGAGTTCTTTTTATATTCTAGTTGTTAATCCCTTGTGGAATAGATCGTTTATAAATATTTTCTTGCATTCTGAAGGTTTTGTCCTCACTTTGTTGAAAGTTTCCCTTACTTTGCAGAAACTTTTAAGCTTGATGCAATCTCATTTGTCTATTTCTGATTTTGGATTTTGTTGTCTGTTCTTGTAGGCCTCACCCAAAAACTTTTGCACAGATCAATGTCCTGAAGTGTTTTCCCAAAATTTTCCTTAAGTAGTTTCTTAGTTTCAGGTGTTCCATTTAAGTTTTTGTTTGTTTGTTTGTGTGTTTAGAGGTGGAGCCTTGCTCTGTGGCCCAGGCTGGAGTGCAGTGGCACGATCTCGGCTCACTGCAACCTCCCCCTCCTGAGTTCAAGCAGTTCTCCTGCCTCAGCCTCTCAAGTAGCTGGGACTACAGGTGCGGGCCACCATGCTTGGCTAAACATTTAAGTTGTTAATCCATTTTGACTTGATGTTTGTATATGGTAACAGATGAGAAATCCAGTTTTATTATTAAGTATATGAATATCCAGTCTCCCCAGCACCATTTATTAAAGAGGCTATCTTTTCCACATTGCACAGTTTTGGCACCTCTATGGAAAATTAGAGAGTTGTGAAAGCATTGATCTGTATCTGTGTTACCTATTCTATTTACATTGTCTGATTCTATTCCATTGCTCATGCTTTTTCTTATGCTAGCACCATGCTGTTTCAGTTAATATAACTTTATTGTATAATTTGAAATCAGGTTGTGAGATTCCTCTAGTTTTTGTCTCTAACCGCTGTTGCTTTTTGGTCTCTGTGGTTGCATAAAAGTTTCACTATATTTTTTTTTTTTTTATGTGAAGAAAGCCATTGGCATTTTCATATGAATTGTATTGATTTTCTTTTTTATTTCAAATTCATGGGTACAAGTTTGTTACATTGATATATTCTGCAATGCTGAGGTTTGGTCTTCTCATCAACCTGTTAAATAGTGAACATAGTAGCCAATAAGGAGCTTTTCAACCCTTGCATCCCCTCCCTGTCTCCCTGCTTTGAAGTCCCCAGTGTCTATTGTTTTCATCTTTATGTCCATGTGTACCCATTGTTTAGCTCCCACATTTAAGTAAGAACATGTGGTATTTAATTTTCTATTTCTGTTTTAGTTCCCTTAAGATAAATGGGCTCCAGCTGCATCTATATTGCTGCAAAGAACATGTTTCATCATTTTTTTTTTTTTGGCTGCATAGTATTTCATGGTGTATGTGTACCACATTTTGTTAATTTGATTGAATGTTGATGGAACCTAGGTTGATTCCATGACTTTGTTATTGTGGACAGTGCTGCAATAAACATGAAAGTGCAGGTGTATTTTTGATAGGTTATCTATTTTCTTGGCTCTAAACTTAGTGATGAGACTGCTGGGTGGAATTGTGGTTCTACTTTTTATTCACTGAGGAATCTCCAAACTGCTTGTCATGGGGCAGAACTAATTTACCTTCCCACAAATACTATTATTGAGAGGTGAAACCAGCTGGGCTTCTGGGTCGGGCGGGGACTAGGAGAACTTTTCTGTGTAGCTAAAGGATTGTAAATGCACCAATCAGCACTCTGTAAAAATGCACCAATCAGTGCTCTGTGTCTAACTAAAGGTTTGTAAATGCGCCCATCAGCACTCTGTAAAAACACACCAATCAGCACTCTATGAAATGGACCAATCAGTGCTCTTTAAAATGGACCAATTAGTAGAATGTGGGTGGGGCCAAATAAGGGAATAAAAGCTGGCCACCTGAGCCAGCAGTGGCGACTTCCACCCTGTGGAAGCTTTGTTCTTTTGCTCTTCACAATAAATCTTGGTGCTGCTCACTCTTTGGGTCTGCACTACCTTTATGAGCTGTAACACTCACTGCGAAGGTCTGCGGCTTCACTCCTGAAGTCAGCAAGACTACAGAACCACCAGAAGGAAGACCTTCTAGACACATCTGAACATCTGAAGGACCAAACTCCGGACACACCATCTTTAAGAACTGTAGCACTCACCACGAGGGTCCGCGACTTCATTCTTGAAGTCAGCGAGACCAAGAACCCATCGTAAGGATCCAATTCCAGATGCATTATGTGTTCCCTGCACCCCTGACAATATCTATTATTTTTTGACTTTTTAATAACAGTTATTCTGACTGGCATGAGTTGTTATCTCATTGTGAGTTTAATTTCCATTTCTTCAATTATTAGTGATATTGAGCTTTTTTTCCAATGTACTTATAAGCCACTAGTATGTCTTTTTATGAGAAGCATCTTCTCATATCCTTTGCTCACTTTTTCATGAGGCTGTTTTATTTCTTGTTATGTTTAAGTTTCTTGTGAATTTAGGACATTAGTCCTTTGCTAAATGAATACTTTGCAAATATTTTCTACCATTCTGTAGGCTATGTGTTGACTGTGTGTATAGTTTGTTTTGCTACGCAGAAACTCTTTAGTTTAATTAGATACCATTTGTCAATTTTTGCTTTCATAGCAAAATGTGGATCCAGTTTAATTTTCCTGCATGAAGTTAGTCAATTTCCCAATACCACTTATTGAATGAGGTCTCCTATCCCCCGTGTTTATTTTTATCATTTTTTTTTGAAGATCAGTTGGGTGTAGGTATGTGGCTTTGTTTCTGGGTTCTCTATTCTGTTCCATTGGTCTGTATGTCCATTTTTATAACAGTGCCAAGCTTGTTTTTGTTTTGTTTTGTTTTTGTTTTTGCTTTTGTTTCTCTGTAGCCTTGTGATATGATTTGGCTGTGTCCCCACAGAAATCTCATCTTGAATTGTAATTCCCATAATCCCCACATGGCCATGTGTCATGGGAGGGACCTGGTGGGAGGTAATTGAATCATGGAGTGGTTACCTCCATGCTGTTCTCATAATAGTGAGTGAGTTCTCACAAGAGCTGATGGTTTTGTAAGTGGCTTTTCGTCTTTTGCTTGGCACTTCACCTTCCTGCTACCATGTGAAGAAGGGCATGTTTGCTTCCCTTTACTCCATAATGATAAGTTTTCTGAGGCCTCCCCAGCCCTGCGGAACTGTGAGTCAACTAAACCTCTTTTCTTTATAAACTAGCCAGTCTCAGGCAATTCTTTACAGCAGCATGAGAACAAACTAATCACGCTTTAATAAAGTTTGAAGTGAGATTACATGATGTGTCTTGCTTTATTCTTTTGTGTAAGATTGCTTTGGCTATTTAGGCTCTTTTTTGGTTTCATATAAATTATATAATTATTTTTTAATTCTGTAAACATTATGTTGGTAATTTGTTAAGAATAGTGTTAAATTTGTATATGTCTTTGGATAGTATATGGATTTTGATGATATTGATTCTCTCAATTTATGAGCATGGAATTGTCTTCCTTCTGTTTGTGTCATCTGTAATTTCTTTCATCTTTCTTTTGTAGTTGTCTTTATAGAAATCTATCAACTACTGGCCGGGCAGGGTGACTCATGCCTGTAATCCCAGCACTTTGGGAGGCTGAGGCAGATGGATCACGAAGTCAGAAAATCAAGATCATCCTGGCTAACACAGTGAAACCGTGCCTCTACTAAAAATACAAAATAAAATAAAATAAAATAAAATAAATAAAATAAAATAAAATAAAATAAATAAGCTGGGTGGGGTGGTAGGCACCTGTAGTCCTAGCTACTTGGGAGGCTGAGGCAGGAGCATGGCATGAACCTGGGAGGTGGAGCTTGTAGTGAGCCAAGATTTCACCACTGCACCCCAGCCTGGGAAACAGAGCGAGACTCCACCTCCAAAAAAAAAAAAAAGAAAGAAAGAAAGAAAAAGAAATCTATCAACTACTTGGTTAGATATATTGGTAGGTATTTTTTGTAGTTTTTGTAAATGAAACTGCATTCCTGATGTGGTTCTCACATTGAATGTTATTGGTGTATAGAAATGCTACTGACTTTTGTACATTGATTTTGTATCCTGAAACTTTACTAAAGTCATCTGTCTAATCTAGGAGTCTTTGGAGCAATCTTCAAAATTTTCTAGGTAGAGAATCATAACCTCAGTGACCAGAGATAATTTACCTTTCTTTTTTCCTATTTAGATGCATTTTATTTCTTTATCTTGCCTTATTGTTCTGACTTGGACTTCTAGTACTATGTTGAATAGGAGTGGTGAGAGTGAATATCCTAGTGTTGTTCCAGTTTTCAGGGGCAATGCTTTCAACTTTTGCCTCCTCAAGATGATGTTGACGTTGGATTTTCTCATAAATGGCTCTTAATATTTTGAGTTCTAGTACTTCAATGCATAGACGTTTTTAGGAATTTTGTCATGAAGAGATACATGATTTTGTCAAATACTTTTTCTTCATCTATTTAGATTTTATACAGTTTTTTGATTAATTCAGTTTATTTGGTAAATAATCATTGATTTGTGTATATTGAGTCATCTTTGTATTTCAGAAACATAGCCCCGCATTTTTTATGAATTATCTTTTTGATCTGCTGCTGGCTTCTGTTTGTCAATTTTTTTTTTGGTGGGGGGGACTTTCATTTCTTCAGACAACAGCAAAAAATAAAACCAGAAGCTTATTGTCTTTAGTTTTAATTCCTTTATTGTGTCATTGCCAGATTTTGTTATCAGGATGATACTGGTTTTATTAATTAGTCAGGGAGAAATGCTTCCTGGTCAATCTTTTGGAATAATTTCTGTGTGATTGGTATCATCTCTTCTTTGTACATGTGGCAGAGATAGAATATGAATCCCTCTGGCCCAGGGCTTTTGTTGGTGGGTAGTTTTCTTATTGCAGATTCAATTTCATAACTCATTATTGGTCTATTTAGTGTTTCATTTTTTTTCTCGTTCAATATTGCAGGTTATGTGTCTCTAGGAATTTACTCATTTCATTTGGATTTTCTATTTTGTACATATAGAAGTGTTCATGGAAGTGTCTGAATATCTGTTTCTGTAAGAAGATTTATAATGCCATCTTTGTCATTTCTCATTTTACTTATCTGGATTCTCTTTTATTTCTTTTACAATCTACCTAGAGGTCTATCAATGTGGTTTATTCTTTCAAAAAACTAACTTTTAGTTTTGTTTTTTTTTTTTTTTTTTTTTCAGCATTCAAAATCTTTTTAATAAGAGGATAGGATCCAAGGTTAGTTTTTGTAGCCTCGGCTGGCCCGTCGGCCTCTGGCACCCTCGAACTTCCGGCCCTTGGAGCGGACGTAGGGTTTGGTGTGTCTGTGCGGGGTTCCTGGGGCCTTGCCGAAATGCCGGTACACCTCTCGGCCCTTGCGAGGACCGGAGAGCAGGACAGTGCCGCAGCCCTTGGGGGAGTCCAGGGCCAGCTGGTCGAAAGTGAGGATCTTGCCTCCTGCCCTGAGGATGCGGCTGCGGGCCCGGCTGGTTACGCGCAGTGCACATACCTTTAGTTTGGTCACCTCCTGAACCCGCACGTCGTCCGTTATGGTCCCCACAACCACGGCCGTTTTGTTTTTCCGGCCAGGAAGCTTCATCTTCCGGATCATCCGGGAAAGGGACAGAGGTGGCCGGTTGGTGCGACTCATAAACAACCTCTTCAGCACAACCTGGTTGAATGTGGAATTGGTTCTTCTGGCCAGAAACCTATACAACTTGACCAACAGCCTCAGATAGATATCCTGGCTCTTGGGCTCCTTGCGCCGAAACTTTCGGTCCTTGTTGTGGCGAATGTCAACTCCCATGATGGCGCCTCCTTCTCTGCCAGGTCCGGAAAGAACTTTTAGTTTTATTTATAATTTGTATGGCTTCTTTGGTCTGAATTCCATGTAGTTCTCTGATTTTAACTATTTCTTTTTAATGATAGTTTTGAGTTTAGTTCGTCTTTGATTTTCAAATTCCTTTATGTGTGACATTGGTTTGTTGATTTGAGAGTTTTCTAACTTCTTCATGTAGGCATTAGCACTATAAATGTTCCTTTTAACATTGCTGTGGCCATATCTCAGAGATTTTTGTTTATTGTGTGTCTATTTTTATTTGTTTCAAATAATTTTTTGATCTATGACTTAATTTCATTCTTTACCTAGAAACAATTAAGAGGCAAGTTATTTCGTTTTCATGTATCTAAATATACAGGTACTGGAATGTCAAAGGTCACCATTCATATTCAACTCAAATAACAATACCCCAATATATATTATAATTAGGCCGGACGCGGTGGCTCAAGCCTGTAATCCCAGCACTTTGGGAGGCCGAGACGGGCGGATCACGAGGTCAGGAGATCGAGACCATCCTGGGTAACACAGTGAAACCCGTCTCTACTAAAAAATACAAAAAAACTAGCCAGGCGCGGTGGCGGGCGCCTGTAGTCCCAGCTACTCGGGAGGCTGAGGCAGGAGAATGGCCTGAACCCGGGAGGCGGAGCTTACAGTGAGCTGAGATCGCGCCACTGCACTCCAGCCTGGGCGACAGAGCGAGACTCCATCTCAAAAAATAAAATAAAATAAAAAATAAACTCTCAAAGGTCAAAGACAAAGAGAATCCTGCAAGAAGTGAGAAAAAAGGGGGGAAAAAAAAACACACATAAAGGAGATTCAATATTCCTAGAAGAAGACTTCTTAGCAGAAAACTTACAGGCCAGGAGGGAGAGGGGCAATATATTAACAGTACTGAAGAAAAAATATTGTAATAAAAAAATGCTGAATCCAGACAAGCTGTTCTTTAGAAATGAAGTAGACAGGACAACTTCCCCAGATAAACAAAAGCTGAGGGAATTCATTAATACCAGACATGTCTCATAAGAAATGCTAAAGAAAGTTCTTCAAACTTAGAAGTATGTTAAAGTGATTGCTACACAAATATTGTCATCATCATGTGTAACCCTTTTATATCTTCAATAAGAAAATTAAAGAAAACTATTAAAATGATAACTACAACAATTTGTTTAGAGATAGACAATATAAACATGTAAATTTTGACATCAAAAATTCAAAATGGGGGGGGCAAAGGAAGTTAATGTTTACAGGGTTTTTTGTTGGTTCATTTATTTTGTTGTAATAAAAGTCAAGTTGCTATTAATTTATAAATAACTTTTTATAGCTCTAGGATTTTTATAAGCTTCATGTAACCACAAGGGGAAAGCCTGTAGTAGACACACTACAAATAAAAAATAAACAATTAATCAAAACATTAGAATGTTTTTCTCTGGTAGACTAGAGAAAATTACATAACCTCAAAGAAAGTTAGTAGAAAAGGAGTAATAAAAGAGAGGAGTCACTAAACAACTAAAAAACAAGTAACAAAATGACAGTAGTAAGTTGTTAACATTTAATAATAATATTGAATGTAAATGGAATAAATTATTCAATTAAAGACATAATGGGGCTGATTTTGTCTAAAAAACAAGACTCAACAAGATGCTTTCTACAAGAAAATCACTTCACCTATAAAGACACACATAAAATAAAAGTTAAGGGATGGAAAAGGATATGCCATCCAAATAGAAACCATTTAGAAGCAGGAGTAGCTATGCTTATGTAACATAAAATGGACTTGGTCTAAAACTGTAATAAGAGACAAAAGAGTCATTATATAATGATAAAAGTGTCAATTCAGAAAGAGAACATAACAATAATAAATATATATGTACTTAACACTGGAGCACTAGAATATATAAAGCAAATATTGTTAGATCTAAATGGAGAGCGATACTGCAGCACAATAATAACAGAAGACTTCAACACCTTACTTTTAGCAATGGACAGATCATTTAGGCAGAAAATCAACAAAGAAACGTCACGGTTAAACTACTCTATACCCTAGAACAAGTTGAGCTAACAGAACACTTTAGAACACTGTATTCAACAGCTACAGCACACACATGTTTTTTCTCATCAGCACGTGGACTATTTCCCAGGATAGACCTTATGTTCAGCCACAAAAAATGTCTCAAAAATTCAAAAAATCAAAATCATATCAAGTATGTTTTCTAACCGCAGCAGAATAAAGCCATGAAATCTGTAGCAAGCAGAGCTCTGGAAACTGTACAGATACATGGAACTTAATGTGCTCCTGAATGACCAATGGGACAATGAAGAAATTAAAAATAAAAATGTAAAAGTTTTTTAAACAAGTAAAATAGAAGCTCAACATACCAAAAGCTATGTGCTAAGTAAAAGCAGCACTAAAGGTGAAGTTTATAGCAAAAACAAAACAAAACGAACAAACAACAACAACAACAAAACACATCAAAACAATGGAAAGATGTCAAATAAATAACTTGATTATGTACTTCAAGGAAATAGAAAGGCAAAAACAAACCAAACCCAACATTAGTGTAAACATGTTTGTACAAAATTTTTGTATATCTTGTAGCAAATATTTTTTGTATCTAGAGCATTGATTCATTTATTTATTATTAAGATTATATATTATGACTTATTTTTGTCTTTTCTGTTTGTGCTATTTTTCTAATTTATTTATCTTTCTTAAATGTTTCTGGATCTATAGTTTTTCTATGCCTTACTACACATTTGGTTTTGGTAGTATTCTTTTAGTGACTATTTGTATTATTTTAAAATGCATACTTAATATAACAACATGAAAAATTAATGTACATCTTCAACTTTTTCCAGTTCATATATGAAACTACTTCTTGAGTTTCAATCACTTATTTTAGGATGTATTGATAACCTTGTTGTCTACCCTGTGCTATACTGCCTCAACTACCATGGAATTCCTTAGCCATTGGGTTTGTAACCTATAAATCTGTTTCAGATGTGCCTTTGATTAGTCAACAAGTAATTGATTATGTACAGGAAAAATCATTATAAAGAAAAAGTAATACATCAGTTATCGTCTTTGATTAAGCCTTTTTTGTTTTATTTTTATTCTCAGCATCCTAGTCCTTAATATCCTCTGATAACAGTATAAAAGAAGTATGAAATAATAATTGCAAATGCACCAGTTACTTCCAAACCAGCATGAAAGTTGTTCAAAAGAACTTATTTTTGGATACATTTCTTCTGGGGAAAAAAAATGTATTCTGCAATTAGCATTTCTAAATGTATCTTTATATCATGCCATGGTTACTAAAACATTTTACATAAAACATAATTTGAAGAAATAAAGAATGCCCTTTAAGATGAGAGGCTGAGAAAGAAGAATCACTTGAACCTGGGAGGCAGAGGTTGCAGTGAGCCGAGATCTTGCCACTGCACTCCAGCCTAGGTGACAGAGTAAGACTCTGTCTCAAAAAAATAAAAAAAATACAAAGATATAGATTATTAAGTGAAGTCTTCTCGTTGTACAATAGATCTCTTGAATTTATTCCTCCTATATGATGACATTTTGTGACATTTTGTGTTATTTGACCAATATATTTCCACCTCATTCCCCTGGCCCCAGTTAACTACCATCCTACTCTCTACTTCTAGGAGTTTATCTATTTAAAATGCATATGTAAGTGAGTTCCTATAGTATTAGTATTTCTTTTCCTGGCTTATTTGACTTAACATAATGTCCTCTAGTTTCATTCATGTTCTCATAAATAGCAGAACTGAATTCTTTTTAAAGGCTAAGTAATATTCCTTTGTGTATATATGCCTCATCTTCTGTATTCATCTGTTGATGGACACTTAGGTTAGTTCTATATCCTTGAAATTGTGAACAATGATGCAATAACCATAGGCCTGCAGATATTTTTTCAACATACTTATTTATGTGTTTTTGGAAAATCACTAAAAGAGTGATTTTAAGTGTTCTCACGACAAAGAAGTGATAAACATGTGAAGTAATGCATAGGTTAATTAGCTTGATTTAGCCATTCCACAATATTTCAAGCCACCTTATTGCACATGTCAAATTTATACAAGTTTTGTCAACAAAATATTAATTTTTTAAAAGAAAGTAAAACATAAAATAGTCAAACATATAGCAAAATTTGAGACATAAATCTAATCATATCAGTAACTGCAACAAATTCTAATGGACTATATCCTCCAGTCAAAGAGGAGAGATGTTCCAACTAGATAAATAAATCAATGCAAAATACTATGTTTTATATGATTCTATTAAAATTAAATATCCAGGAAAGACATCTTTATAGAGACATAATGCAGATTGTTTGTGGGTGGCTGGAAGGATTAGTGACAGTAGACTGCAAATGAGTACAGGGCAACTTCTTGAAGTGATGGGAATGTTCTAAAAGTGATTTATGGTCATGGCAGCATAACTCATTTATTTACTAAAATAATCATTGAACTGTACATTCATAATTCTGTGGCATGTAAATTGTAATGAATAAAGCTATTAGAATATAATTCATTAAAGCATTCCATGCAGTAATCAAAGAACATCACTAAAAATCAAGACGGCAATTTTCAAATGGTCTCCCAGTCTGCCTTCCTCCCATTGTCAGGATTAATATTTAGGCCACAGATTACACATGAAATTCTTTGTATTATCAATTACTTCATTATTTTTCATTGAAAACTCATTCAAGGTACACATTTACCTTGCTAATTATATTGCCAGTAAAACTGATGATATACGAATGTGCTATAGTGGATCTAGTTCTGTAGTTGATAAGAGCATACAGCCTTTTGACTAATAGATAAATCTGCTCACTTACATATAAAATATAGTACTGTGGGATAAATGTGTCTTTCAAAATTCATATGTTGAAACTTAACCACCAATGTGATAAGTTTGAGGTGGAGCCTTTAGGATGTAATTAAGTCATGAGGGCAGATCTTTATGAAATGACATGAGGGAGTGGAAGATCCTTTTTGTTCCTTCTTCCATGTGAGATTGCAGTGTTTTTCCCTTCTGGAAGATACAACAAAATGATGCCATCTTTGAAGTGGAGATTCAAATGGAAACTCAACATACCAAAAACTATGGGCTAAGCAAAAGCAGTATTAGGATTGCTGTTTTTGGCAGATACTCAATCTGCCAGCACATTGACCTTGGATTTCCAGAACTGTGAGAAATAAATTTCCATTCTTTATAAACTACCCAGTCCTGGGTACTTTGCTACAGCAATACAAACAGATTAAGATGGAAAATTTTCTATATACGAACTCTAGTAAAAACATCACTTGGATATAAATATATTAAAACATTAATGCAAAAAGACTATAAAACTATTTCCCCTACATGTAGAAGAAAATGTGCCAGAAGGTCATGTTTAAAATTATATTATTAATGGAAATTAATTACCCAGACACAGTTGCCTTGTTACCAACAATTCTAGTAGATAATCTGTTCATTAACTTGTAAAAGTTTTATGACTCATAAAACCTTCATAAATAGTCCATTCATATCTAATATAAGCCTTAATTTTACAAACAATCATATAACTTTTGCAAGGCACCTTCAAATCCATATTTATATAACCCACTTTGAATTATAATTTTGTAATGCTGAACTGTCCATATATTTTTATAATCAGTTTATACCTAACAAGATACTAGATACTCTGCAAAAGTTTGCTACTGCTGCTACTACTGCCGTTACTGCTGCTACTACTATTATTACTGCTACTACTGTTATACTACCACCATTAATACTAATGGCTAGTATTTGTTTTGCTCTTATTATATTCCGGACATTGTGCTAAATGGCATATTATTTAATTTAATCCCTATTGTGACTTATCTAGGTAAGTGCAAAGTTACAAATACTATTTTATTTTATCCATATTGTGTCACATCTATATAAGTAATCTTATTTAACCATTTTATAGATAATAAATCTGGGGTTTAGAGTAAATAAAGTGGATAAATAAAGTATGCTACCCCCAGATAATGGACTATTATTTAGAGCTAAAAGTAAATGAGGTATTAAGCCATGAAGGACATGGAAGGAACTTAAAATGCCCACTTATCACTGAGTAAAATAAGCCAATTTGAAAAGGTTACATACTATATGAGTCTAGCTAGATTACATTCTAGAAAAGGCACTACAGTGTTGGAATATTGGAACCAATTAAAAATTTAGTTTGCCAAAGATTAGGGGCAAGGAAAAGCTGAGTAGGTGGAGGACGAAGGATTTCCAGAGCGGTCAAACTACTCTGTATTATACTATAATGGTGGACATATGTCATTATACATTTGTGCCAAACTGATAGAATGTACACAAAAAGTGAATCCTAATGTAAACTATGGACTCTGAGTAATAATGGTGTGTCAATTCAGGTTCATCAATTATAACAAATATATCACTCTGATGGGGGATTTTGAGAATGGGGGAGGTTATGCATGTATGGGAGTAGCAGGTATATGGAAAATCTCAATACCTTCAGCTCAATTTTGGTGTGATCCTAAAATTGCTCTAAATACTAAAGTCTATTAAAAATATCTGAAGAGAGCTAGAAAAAAATGAAATTAATGATCAATGAAAGAAGACTAACTCTAACTGATTATAAACAAATTTTGATTATTTTTATCACACACCACATTCAACATATTAGGAATTCTATCAACTCTACATCTACAATATAGTTAGAATCAGCCCTCTCTTTAGCTTTTCCACCTCTGTCTTTCAATATAAGTTATTATATTATCTTTTTTTTTTTTTTTGAGACGGAGTCTCGCTCTGTCGCCCAGGCTGGAGTGCTGTGGCCGGATCTCAGCTCACTGCAAGCTCCGCCTCCCGGGTTCACGCTATTCTCCTGCCTCAGCCTCCCTGGTAGCTGGGACTACAGGCACTGCCACCTCGCCCAGCTAGTTTTTTGTAGTTTTTAGTAGAGACGGGGTTTCACCGTGTTAGCCAGGATGGTCTCGATCTCCTGACTTCGTGATCTGCCCGTCTCGGCCTCCCAAAGTGCTGGGATTACAGGCTTGAGCCACCGCGCCCAGCCTATAAGTTATTATATTATCTTAAGTTGAATACTGTAAAAATATTTTAGGTAGATTTCTTGATTCTGCTTTCACCCTCTGAAAATTAGTTCTGCAATCATTAGCCACAGGAATTTTCCTGAAATAAACACGTCTTGTGATTTCTCATTTTCCAAATCCCAATGTCTTCCCATTGTGCTCAGAAAAAATACAGTTTCTTATTATTTTATCAGGTTCTATTCACCGCCAACCTCTAAGACCTCACTTGTATTCCACTCATCCTCATATGCATTATATTTTATTTACAACAGTCTTTTATTTTTCTTTCTTTTTCTTATTTATCAAACATACCGATATAGCTCATGCCTCACCTTTATTCTTTCTGCCTGGAATTCTCTGTCCCCATATCTTCAACAGGCTGGTCATTTCTTGTTATTGGAGTCTTAGCAAAAATGTCACCTAATCTAACTTCCCCTGCCCCCTTATCATTCTCTATCAGCTCACCCTGTCTTATTTGCTTTACTACCTGAAATCTTTTGATTTATTGGATAATTTGTCAGCTTGTGCACCTTACTATAACAAATGCACTCTAAGGGCAGACAGTCACCTTCCTTGTATGTCCACTGCTGTATTCTTAGGTCATTTTATGGCTCTGCTACCTAAAACATTTTAAACATACACAAAGATAATTAAACACACAATTTAGTTGTAAACTAGTTCAATTATTTCAAGGAACATTTTATACTATATATGAAAACTTAAAATGAGAGAAATCTGAGTGCTACATTTTTTTTAGATATACTCTTTTATATATGTATAAACAAATGTATAGAATGATGTTAATCACAGAAACGTCTGTAATAGTAAAAACAAGACTAGAAACTATGTAAATGTACATTAGTACTAACAAAATAATATTATTTTTACACAAGGGGACATTATGCAGCTGTTTAAAAAAAAAGTCACCATTCAATGGTATTGTATAGTTTCATGTGATTCATCCCTGTTGTTGTATGTATCAACACTTCATTCCTTTTTTATTGCTGAATTATATTTTATTGCATGGCTAAACCACCTGTTCGTAAACATTTCAGTTTGTTCTACTTTTCAGCTATCATAAATAAAAATGCATACCACTCTGCATGGATGCTTGCATAAATTTTGGACACATACATATATCCTGGAAAAATCAACAAGAAAATGTTGAAAACATTTACCTCTTCTGTACAAGGCTAGAAACTAGAGTTGGAAAGAGAAATGCACACACATTTCATTGTTTATATACGTCTATGTTTTAAAACATACATGTATTTTATATTCATAACTATTAAAATAACAAATCTATTACCTTGGGATATAAGCACTCAACTTTCAAAACTGAATGGATTGCCAATCATTTGATTTTTGTTAGCTTTGTCTTGTTTTTAATAACTTCTCTACTTTTCTTACAACACTTGAGGTTGTAAACAGGGCAGATGCTCTAAAATTAAACTATGAGCAAGCTTTATCTTGATTTATAAGATTTATATTCTTTTGAATATCATCTCTTACCTGATATAAATGAAAGTTGTTTCACTTTTTAAAATTATAAATGAAAGTCAATGTAATCTACATATATGGTAATTAAAAAGCAAACATTTCCTCTATATATTGTGTAAAGACAAATATGCATCTATGGTTACTGGTAATAATAAAATTGTGAGAAGTGAATTTATTCAATTAAGACTGTTATAATAAAATCAAATTTCATGCATTTAGCATTATTAATAGTTTTTATTAATAATAGTCTGTATATCATAAATTATATTAAAACATTATTTATTAGTCAAGTACTCAATCTTTGTAATCTTTTTCATTTATTTATCTCATATTATTTGAACCAAGGATAGATGAAGAAAATATTTCAGAACAATCTTGTATGTGCTTCAGTAGCTATAAGGTATGATGAATGAGATACCAAAATGTGATTTTAATTGGTTCAGGGTCCTTCCCATTTACAAAATTTAAAAGCATAAAGACATATTTTTTCTTTACAAGTTAGAATAACACTATTACAAATAATATAGAAATCTATTTGGCATTTTTGTTACAATACTTGAAGTTGAGTATTTGCTATGTGCATATTTATGTGATAAAAAATGATCTAATGTTCATTATACTATATAAATGTGTGACAGTAGGAGAAAAGCGTAATAATGATTTTTTATTTTGTACAGTAGTGAAGATGCAATAAATTTAAATTTACATGAAAATAAAAACTAAAGAGAGAAGCTATGCTAAGCTACAAAAAAAAAGTTTTGGCATCTTTCATTGCTTATTTTAAAGTAGTTGTGCTAATTGTTTTAAAGACGGTCTTTCTCATGTTTTTGAATTGTGAAAGTCACATTACCGAATCACTTTTCTTTAGGCCCATTGAAAAAGGACTTGGGTTAGATGAGTAGTGAATAATGTAATGTGACATTTAATATTGCTTAGACTTTTATAGACTTTCTCCTTTCTATGGAAGAAGATATGTATGGGGTAAATGTCAAAACTATTTTATCCACACTGAAGTTCTTAGTCCTAATATTTTCTAAGTTATACCTAAGGACTTATATTTTGGGAGAGCTATACTTAGTTGACAAAATAATTACAATTAAATGCTTTGTTAACTGAGCTTTAAGTAGATTTGCTTGATCAAATTTATTATTATTTAACCTAATTAAGACACTTTAAACTCGTAATTAGAATGTTTATCAACATTTTGATATTCTTTTTCTCAACCCTTGAATAACCCCAATGCTTTCTACATAAAAATCTTAGGATGTCATATTTCTAAATAAATTTCATTGTTGACCTCAATAGAAATATAACTGAAACATTATTTAATCACATTGGTATATAAAGCAAGATCCTAGAAGTATGGCCTTACTAGGCTTTCTGATCACACTTTACTCATCTGCAAATTGGAATGCAAAGTAAAAATTGAATGACTAGTCAAGGGACTTGTATTTGTTTTCCATTGCTTTTGTGACAAATTACCATGCAGTTAGTGGTTTACAACAACATGACTGTTTCCATGGATCAAGAATCCATGCCTCATATGGCTAGGTCCTTTTACTCAGGTTTCACCAGGCTGAAAACAAGGTATTGGCTAGGGCTATGTTCTTACCTGAAGCTTAGGTTCCCCCAGTGGTTGTTGGCCCACATTAGTTGATTGTGGCTATTTTTTGGTAACTATTGGTCTTTTAGCTCTTAGAGATCACTGCATTTTCTTGTCACATAATCCCTATAAGCCATGCTATTTACGACAATGCTGTTTGCTTTCTTACTGGCTAGCAGAACAACATCCCTCTAACATATTCTCCTCTCTGATTTGCCAGAAAAGAGCCTCATATAACTGTAACCTACTTACAGGAGTGATCTTCAGCCACCATTGACCACATAATGTAATCTAATCAAAAGACAGACTATCCTATTATACTCACAGGTTTCACCCACATGCAAGTATAGGGAATTATACCTGATGTATACACCAGTAAGTGGGAATCTTGAGAGCAATCTTAGAATTCTGCCTACCACAGGTTCAAATCAGTTTAGTTTCAGTTAACTGAATTTTGATTCTCTCCTTACTATGTGAATACATTAACATGATATAATTACTTCTGTCATACTTCTAAATTTGCTAGTACATCTCATTTTAAGTAGGATTACCCCTAGATACACTTGTGAAGAATAAATTGTTTTAAATATCTATTCTTCCAAACTTTTATAGGAAGTTCAACAACCATTCAAAACTTAAACTTTTAATGTTTTTTATTTTTAATTAACAAAATTTACGTTGGTCATGTATTAACTTTGCGTTTAAAGATGTAGTAGAATGATCATGGGCTGTGCAGCCACGTATACCCCAAGTACAGTTCTGCCTTTATCACTTAGCAAATTACCTTCTCCACAAACTTCATTCATTTCCTCTGAGACTCAGTTTCCTTACCAAAAACATGAAGAAATAATACTTTACTCTCAGATTTATTGTGAGAATAAAATGTCAATGAGTGTGAATGTGTTTGGTAAACCCTTCTGCTTATCATAATATATGTACTCAATATATACACTCAGCAAGCCAGTATTTAATATCTTACTACTACTCTCACCTAGAGGTTGGATTGTTGATTGTTACTTATGGAGGTTGCCTTTAAGCAATTATTTCCCATTTGCTCAACTTTATATGACGGCTGTACAGAGTAGATTTTTCCAGGAAGCTTCATCTGCCAACATGAAACAAATTTCTATTAGTTTAGATTCGACTCTTATCATCATTGCAATTTTAAAGTTTCAATTTAATGGTTTAACGTAAAGTAAATGGTGTGCATATATATTTATGCAACAGAAAACCATTACGTGAATTCATAAGATTTACAAAAATAATTAATTTGCTCTTCTGAAGAGAAAGGTTATATTACATATCAGAGTGAAATAACTGTAATTTTTCTATTTCTTTCCATTATTATCCAAATCATAGAACAAAGTAAAAGCCATTTTACAGTAGGTCCCCAAGTAAAAGTAAACACACCTATAAAAATTATGATGCTTTCTCTTAAAGATGCTTTGTTCTGAATTATGAAATACTATTAATAGTTTAAAAGAATAGAGATATTATCACTTTAATTTAACTTTTAATTATCTAAAAAATAAAAATCTCGTTCTATTTTACACTATGTGCCATTGAGTATTGTAACAATTCGGTAGGTCAAATTATTATCACTTATTAAATGTAATTTTAATTTGGTTTCTTTTGTACTACAAATCTTTGTGAGATTTGATTTCATTATTTTTATAATCTAATATTGGCATGTTATGACAGAAAAAAAAAAAACCAAAACAAAACAAAAAACACCTAAATAATGTATATTTTAAAAGTCAGATGATGCCTTAGGTCCACTGTTAGTGGTATCTCCAGTGATCAGAGAAATGTTAACAATTTTACTTTGCTATTCTGTCCTTGAATAAACAATGGAAATTCTACATATATCTATGTTTGCATTAAAATATCTCATGTGATTTTCAATTCTATGTAACTTTTGTGGAGTACAATAGGGTGTTTCTAGCTCACTGCAGCCTCCAACTTCAGGGATCAAGTGATTGTCCTACCTCAGCCTCTAGAGTAGCTAGGACTACAGGCATACACCACTAAACTCAGCATTAATTTTTTTTTTAAGAGATGGGGTCTTGCTACATTGTCCAAGATGGTCTTGACTGCTGGATCCAAGAAATCCTCCTGCCTCAGCATCCCAAAGCACTGAGATTTACAGGCACAAGCCACTGTGCCCAGCAATTTTCTGTAACATTTGATGTGTATATCTTACCCATCTTTTTTATCTATTTCTTTAGAAATTTTTTGTGGCTTCTCTTCTCTCTCCACTGAATATTGTCAATTCCACATTTGACATTGTAATATATAGGAGAAATATTGCAATAAAGCACATGTGAAAAATTAACTTTCAGGATCTTTTCTCCACACTGGCAAAAATGATTATGGAATTATGCTGCAGAAAATTTCAGTCCTTTGTCAGCTGATTGCAATATAGTCTGTTTTAAAATTTTGCTTGATTTTCTTAATACAAATGATGATCACAGTACCTGTTTTATTTTCCAACTTTTAGAGTTATTTTAATAGGATATTGTGGGCATTCTTCTGGGTTAGTAGATTCGGTTTTTAATCATAATGATTCATAGCTGCTTTTTGTCCTATAGTTTGACTTTACCATAGTTTATTCTATTATAAATTCTTAGTGGTAGCTGTTTCAATCACTATAAGCAATATTGTGATGAACATTTTAGTGCATATATCTTCAACTACTGTTTTTTTTTTTTCAAATTTCATTTTGTTTTAAGCTGAACTACAATGAAACTGCTTGGTCAAATGTATATGTAGTTTTAATTTTACTAGATGTTTCCAAATTGCTTTCTTGAGTGGGTCTAAAGATGTACATTCCAAGTAGTACTCCATAAAAAACATGTTCCCTTGGTATTCATTATTATGAGATCTTATTTCTTAAATGTTTTACAATCTTTTTAGTGAAAAAGCATGGTATATTAATGTTTAAAATTATTTTTTTATGCCATGATAAGAGTACTTCTTGTTGTAAGAGATATATATCTAATTTAAATATCCTGAAGAAAGAAATGAGAATCAACTGAATCATATTATTGAAAAGTCCAGGAACAGATACTAAAGCAAGACAGGATGAAATAATATGACAAGAACTTGGCTTACTTTTTGCTCTTGGTTATATAGTTTTATGAGTTGATTTCGGTGTCATGCAGTTTTTAAAATTATGCTTTACTGGTACATTAACTTTCAAGAATAATGATTTCTATTTAAACATGTTTTATATCTACATTTTCAACAGTTATTTAGACCATTCTATATTTAACTGGTCTTAGTTCCCAGTGCCTGTTCCATTATGTCATGAGTGTGTCATTGTTTAAATTTTCAACGTTTATTTTAGATATAGGTGGTACATACGCAGGTTTGTTACAGGGGTGTATTGCATGATGCTAAGGTTTGGGGAACAGACTCCATCAGCTAGAAGTGAGCATAATACCCAACAGGTAGTTTTTCAACTCAAGCCTTTCTACCTACCTCCCCGTTCTAGTTGTCCACAGTGTCTATTTTGCCCACATTTATGTCCATGTGTGCCTGATGTTTAGCCCTCAGTTATAAATGAGAAGATGCGGTATTTTGTTTTCTGTTCCTGAATTGATTTATTTAGGATTATGGCCTGCAGATACATCCAGATGGCTTTAAAGGAAATGATTTTATTATTTGTATAGCTACATAGTATTCCATGGTGTGTATATGTCACATTTTCTTTATCCTATTCACATTTGATGAGCACCCAGATTGATTTCATGTCTTTGCTATTGTGATTAGCAGGGCAAGGAACATGCGAGTGCATGTGTCTTTTTGATAGAATGCTTTATTTTCCTATAGGTATATACCCAGTAATAGTCAAATGGTAGCTCTATTTTAAAGTTATTTGAGAAATCTCCAAACTGCTTTCCACAATGGCTGAACTAATTTACATTCCCATCAACAGTGCATAAGCATTTCCTTTTCTCTGCAACCTCACCATCATCTGTTATTTTTTGACTTTTTAATAATAGTCATTCAGACTGATGTGAGGTGGTATTTTATTGTATATTTGATTTGCATTTCTCTGATGATTAGTGATGTTAAACATTTTTTCATATGTTTGTTGGCCACTTTTATGTCTTCTTTTGAGAAGTGTCTATTCCTTTCTCTTGCCCATTTTTTACTGGGGTTGGTTTCTTGTTGCTTTTCAATTTATTTAAATTCCCTAGAGATTCTGGACATTAGACCTTTGTTGGATGCATAGTTTACAAAAGTTTTCTCCCATTCTGTAGGTTGTCTGTTTACTCTGTTGATAATTTATTTTGTTGTACAGAAGCTCTTTAGTTTAATTAGGTTGCACTTGTTAATATTTGGTTTTGTTGCAATTGCTTTTGGGAATTTAGTAAAAGAATCTTTGCCAAGGCCGATTTTGAAAAGGGTATTGCCTAGGTTTTCTTCTAGGACTTTTATATTCCTAGATACTATATTTAAATATTTAATCCATCTCAAGTAAATTTTTATGTATGGTGAAAGGTAGGGGTCCAGTTTCATTCATCTGCGTATGGCTAACTAGTTATCCCAACATCATTTATTGAATAGGAAGTGCTTTCCCCATTGCTTTGATTTGTATGCCTTTTCCAAGATCAGATGGTTACAGGAGTGTGCCTTTATGTTTGAGTTTTCTATTCTTTTCCATTGGTCAATGTGTTGTTTTTGTACCAGTACCATGCTGTTTTGGTTACTATAGTTTTACAGTATATTAATAGTTTGGAGTCAGGTAGTCTGATACTTTTGACTTTATTCTTGTTGTTTCAGATTGCTGTGGGTATTTAGGTTTTTTTTAGTTCTATATGAATTTTAGAATACTTTTTTATTTAATTTTGTGAAAAATGTCTTTGGTAGTTTTATAGGAATAGTGTAGAACCTATAAAGTGCTTTGGACAGTATAACCATCTCAATGATATTGATTCATTCAGTCCATGAGCATGGCATGTTTTGTTGTCATTGTTGATTTCTTAATTTTTCTTCATTACTTTCTCAATTCCAATATATTTTCGAGTAACACTTTTATTCAGAATGCTGTATGAGTATCATACTGTTTAAACTCTTATATATCCAAGGATGTGCATTATGTTCACGTGTGAAAAACAGATTTGCTTTACAATTTAAGGCGAATGTCCCCATCAAAATTAATATAGTCACATCATCATCTAGTATTTCTCTTTGCACAGGAAAGATATAGAGATAAACCTAAATTTATTACATAAAACAAATGAAAGGGGAAGAGCCTATTATAAAACCATCAGATCTCATCAGAACTCACTCACTGTCATCACTATCATGAGAACAGTATTGGGGAACCACCCCCATGATCTAGTCACCTCCCCCCAGGTCCCACCCTCGACATGTGGGGATTATAGGGATTACAATTCCACATGTGATTTGGGTGGAGACACTGAGCAACCATATCACCTCTCTAGTTGTTATGGGCAACCTTCATTCTTTTATCTAATGCGGTGGTTCAAATTTGTGTGTAAAATTCCCGGTCAAGTTCCTGGTGAACATGTACAATACACTTCTCTGATATTTGAACTATAAAAATGTTTAATTCAAAGGAAGAGATAGTAAAGTAGCAAAGAGATCTTTTTTTTTTTTTTTTTTTTGACGGAGTTTTGCTCTTGTTGCCCAGACTGGAGTGCAATGGCACAATCTTGGATCACCGCAAACTCCGCCTCCTTGGTCCAAGCGATTCTCCTACCTCAGCCTCCCAAGTAGCTGAGATTGCAGGCATGCGCCCCCATGCCCAGCTAATTTTGTATTTTTAGTAGAGATGGGGTTTCTCCATGTTGGTCAGGCTGGTCTCGAACTCCGGACCTCAGGTGATCCACCCGCCTCGGCCTCCCAACGTGTTGGGATTACAGGCGTGAGTCACAGTGCCCAGCTTCTTTCTTTATTCGCACAAGAGCATTAATATGACTGCATCAAAAATTATCACCTATTTAGTCCCCAGTTTACTGCTAAGTACAAGTTTTGGGCCTCTAATTTAAGGAATAAAGAGTAACGTGTTATAAAGTAGCTTGCTGACTACATTCACTTTGTGTTTCATTGCCAGAGAATATTAGATCATTCTTGGCATATTGTTTTGCTTGCTTTGCATTTGTTCTCTTATTTAAAAATAATCTTCATTGACATTTGTCTTTTTCTATGAGAAGAAATGTATATATTTTTATTAACTTTAAACAAGCCTTAATTATCTATCTAATTGTAAGTTTTTATTTTCCCTAAGTCTTCATAACAATTTTACTTGGAAGAAAAGAGAGTTTGTGAAGAGGATTGTTCCTATACCTCATAAAACTTATATGCCATTCTATGTCAAATAAAATTAATTATAGTCACGAGAGAAAAATTTAAAATACACCTTCTCAATAAATGGAGTTGAAAAATACTCACTATAAAGAGTTATTGTAAGTCAGTTTTTGAAAAATAATTGACAGGAATTTAACTCCATATGCATAACTCAAAGGGAACAATCTTCTCCTTGTTTGTATAGGGAACAATCTATTTTTGTCAATTGAGTTATATTTATAGCAAGCATCTAGAAATAATATAATAACCACAGTGAAATTAAAATTATTGATATTTAAAAACATGACACAATTTTGAAAATGTAGCACTTGCATTGCATAATTTAAATGTCTACAACATATAAAAGTATAATTATTCCATTTTATATTTAATTGCTATATTAAGTTAATTCCAAACTCCTGTAGCATATGTTCATTACAAAAGTGTAATATATTTTGATGAGTATATTGTCAAAACCCTTTAATAATTCATTTTTATTAGCAGTATAGGACTATGCTGACATTTCCCCAGGGTACATTGGGTGAGGTTAAGCAGTCTAAATGTCACAGTTAGTAACGTTGTTAAGACAAAGCCCTTGTAGTAAAATTGCATGTTAGTTCCCTGTTTTACAGCCCTTAACAGTAACATTACAAATTGGCCTCTGTTTTAAATCATGCATTGCATTTATAAGAATGAAATAATAGGGTACAAAATTCTGACTCTTAAATGAACATACTCACTGTTGAATGAGAATATTTGAAAGAAGTAGTAATAATCAGTAGTTGGAGGGCAGATATGCAAAAAAAGAAGTAGCAATAATGCATATAAAATCAAATGATAAGTTTCATTTACACTGTGCTTTCAGGAAAGAGAAAAAACACACATCACAGACATCTAATGCTATCCAGTTCAGACTAAGCAAATAAATTAGAAGACAGAGAATTTTTACATTTGAAATATTCATTTCCTAAATTTCTTCTAATGTCCTACATTTTTAATACTTGTGAAAGGGTCTTATGCTATAGCCTGCACTTTCCTCACTCTTTACCTGTACCTGAATGTCTGTAAATAATACATTAATAATTTATTGTTTTAGTAAGTGAAATAACATTTTAAAAATAAAAAGGTTAATATTAATTTTGCTTATTACTAAAATAATATTCTAGATCTGAGGTAGAGGTATCAAAGATTCACATCAGAACCATCAGTGCATCTACTCTAATAATGAAATATTTGCATTAATTTGTTATAACTCAATACAATCATGTTCTGAATTCATATACAATAAGAGTAAATAAATACTATGTACGATTTTGAAAGAATTTCAAGTTATGATATTTTAATTTACTATATTTACTCAGTCTACTTTGGATCTTTCTCTCTTTTTTCTCCATTAGTCTAGCTTGTGGTCTATCAGTGTTATGAATTCCATCAAATAATTAAATTTCTTTGCAGTGGTATTTTGTATGAAATTTGCCTGTCAGTTGCATTTAGTTCAGCTTGATTTTGATTATTCATTTTCTTCTGCCAGCTTTGGGGGTGGTTTACTCTTGTTTCTCTAGTTCCTCTAGGTGTAATGTAAGTTGCTAATTTGAGATCTTTCTAAGTTTGGTACGTAGATATTTAGCACTAAAACTTACCTCTTATTACTACTTTAGATGTGTCTTAGAAATTCTGGTATGTTGTATTTTTGTTTTTGTTAGTTTCAAATAATTTATTGCATTCTGCCTTAATTTTATTCTTTACCCAAAAGTTATTCAGGAGCAGGTTCTTTAATTTCCATGTAATTGTATGGCTTAGAAAGATCTTTTCAAAATTGATTTCCGCTTTTATATTACTATAGTCCAAGAGTGTGGTTGGTATAATTTTGGCATTTTTTACTTTGTTGAGAATTGTTTTATAGCCAACCATGTGGTTGATCTTAGAGTATGCGCAATGCGCAGATGAACAGAATATATATCTTGTTGTTGTTGGGTGAAGTGTTATGTAAATGTCTGCTGGATCCATTTAATAAAATGTTGAGTTTAGGCCCTGAATATTTTTGTTAATTTCCTGCCTCAGAGACCTAATACTGATAGTGGGGTGTTAAAATCTCCTGCTAGACTTGTATGGAAATAAAAGTTACTTCATAGGTCCCTAAGAATGTTTTTTATTTTTTTTTAATAAATCTGAGTTCTCTAGTATTGGGTGCAGATATATTTAGAATATTAAAATATTCTTGTTTAATTGAACTGATTGTTATTATCATTATTATTATTTAATGCTCTTTTTTGATCATTGTTGGTTTGTATTCTGTTTGGTTTGAAACAAGAATAACTTCCCCTGCTAAATTTTGTTTTCCATTTGCTTGATCAATTTATTCTCTATCACTTCACTTTCAGCCAATGGATTTTCCTGCATGTGGGATGGATCTTTTGAAGACAGCATATGGTTGGGTCCCGCTTATTTATTCATTTTGCCATGTGGTGCCTTTAAGTGGATGATATAGTTTGGATATATGTCCTCACCAAATCTGATGTTAAAATATAATTCCTAATATTGGAGATGGAACCTGGTGGCTGGTGTTTTGGTCTTGGTGGTGTATCCCTCATGAATGGTTTAGCACCATACCCATGGTGCTATTCTTGTGGCATTGTGTTCTTATGACACATGATTGGTTGAAGGTGTGTGGCATCTCCCACACTCTTGCTTCTGCTTTTGCCATGTGACATGCCTGCTCCCACTTTGCCTTCCACTATGAGTAATATTTCCCTGAAGCTTCTCCAGAAACTGAGCAGATGTCAGTGCCTTGCTTCTACAACCTGCAGAAATGTGAGCCAATTAAATTTCTTTTCTATCTAATTTACATAGTCTTGGGTATTTCTTAACAGCAGTGCATACATGACCTAATCCAGAAAATTGGTATTTTGGAGTAGGGCATTGCTATAATGATATCTGAATATGTGGAAGTGACTGAAACTGGCTAGTGAGAAGAGTTTAGGAGAGTTTGGAGGACTCAGAAGAAGACAGAAAGATAAAGGAAAGTTTGGAAGTTCTTACAGACTGCTTAAATGGTTGTGACCAAAATGATAATAGTGACATGGAGAGTGAAGGCCTAGCATAGGAGGTCTCAGATGGAAATGAGTAACTTATTAGGAACTGGAGCAAAGGCCACCCTTGTTATGCTTCAGCAAAGAACCTTGATGCCTTTTTTCTATGCTCTAGGGATCTGTCTCAGTACGAACTTAAGAGCAACAACATAGGGTAACTTATGGACAAAATTTCTTAGCAACAAATTGTTCAAGACGTAGCATGGCTGCTTCTCACAGCATACACTTAGATTTGGGAACAAATAATTAAAGTTAAAACTTATATTTGAAAAGGAAGTAGAGCAGATATATTTGAAAAATCTGTAGCCTGACTTTGTAGCAGAGACAAAAAAAAAAAAGCATTATTAGTAGAGAAATCCAAGTGGGCTGCAGAGCAACCACTTGCTAGAGATATTTGCATGACTAAAAAGAGCCATATGCTTATAGCTGAGGCAATAGGGAAAAGGCCTCCAAGGCAATTCAGAAGACTTCCAGCTTACCCCTACTATCCAGCTCTCCCTTACTTCCAGCTCACCCTTACTATCATAGGCCAAGAGGTCTAGGAGAAAAGAATGGTTTCATGGGCCATAGACAGAAAACCACAGCTGTACCACACCAGAAGATTGCTTCTCATCTATTAGACTCCCTGGTTTTAACTACATCTCAGAAAGCCCTAGGGATGACTCAAGCTTCTGCTTCAGAGATTTCAAGTTCTGTGCTTTTGTGGCTTCCATGTTGTGTTAAGCCTGTATGCATGCTGAGTTCAAGAGTAAAGAAGGTTTGACAGCCTCCACATAGATTTTAGAGGATGTATGAGGAAGCCAGCATTCCTAGTCAGAAGCCTACGACAGGGGCAGAGCTTTCATAGAGATACTTTACTAAGGCAATGCCAAGTGGAAATGTGAGGTTGGAGCCCCCACACAAGTTCTTAAATGGGGCACTCCCTAGAGGAGCTGTGTGTAGAAAGCCATCATCATCAACAATCCAGAATGGTAGATCCACCTGCAGCTTGCACCTTGAACCTGGAAAAACCATAAGCACTGAACTCCAACCATTGAGAGAAGCTGCAGATGCTGTGCCCTGCAATGCCACAGAGGCAGAGCTTCCCAAGTCCTTGGGAATCCACTTCTTGCATCAGTGTGCCCTGGATGTAGATATAGTGACAAATAAGGTTATTTTGGAACTTTAAGGTTTGATGACTTCCCCGCTGTGTTTCAAACTTGTGTTGATTTCTCTCTTTTGCTATAGGAATGTATACCCAGTGCCTGTACCCCCATTGTACCTTGGAAGTAAATACCTGTTTTTTATTTTACATGCTCATAAGTGGAAAAGACTTGGCTTGTCTCAGATGAGACTTTGGAGTTGGACTTAGGACTTTTGAGTTAAATGTAGTATGAGTTAAGACTTTTGGGATTATTGCAAAAGCATAATTGTATTTTGCAACATGAAAAAGACACGGAATTTGTGGGGCCAGAGGTGGAATGATATAGTTTGGATATATGTCCCCACTAAATCTCTTAATGAAATTTAATCTCCAATATTGAAAGTATAATCTGATAGGAGATGTTTGCAACATTAAGGGGTATCCCTCATAAATTGTTTAGTGCCATCCTCTTGGTGATTTCCTCAGGATAGCGAGTGAGTTCTCATGAGATCTGGTTATTTGAAGATTTGTGGCACCTCCGCTCCCCCCACAACTTGCTGCTGTTTTTGCCATGTGATGTGCCTGCTCCCACTTCGCCTTATCCCATGACTAAAAGTACCCTGAGGTCTCCCCATAAACCGAACAGATGCTGAAGCCATGACTGTACATCCTGCAGAACCATAAGCCAATCATACCTCCTTCCTGTATAAACTACCCAGTCTCAGGCTTTCTTCTATAGCAATTCCAGAACAATCTAACACATGCATTTAGCCCATTCATGTTCAAGGTTATTTTTTATATGTGAGAACTTGGTTATATCATGATGTTGTTAGCTGGTTGTTAGGTAGACTTGATTGCATAGTTGCTTTACAGTATTAATGGTCTATGTACTTAAGTTTGTTTTTGTGGTATCTGGTAATGGTCTTTCATTTTCATGTTTAGCACTCCCTTAAGTAGCTCTTTTAGGGCAGGCCTGGTAATAGCAAATCCCTTAGCATTTGCTTGTCTGAAAAGTGTTCTCTTCTCCTTTACTTACGAACCTTAGTTTGACTTTTTAGTTTTTGTTTTTTGTTAAGGACGCTGAGTATGAGTCTGCGATATCTGTGATATCTTCTGGCTTATAGGGTGTCTGCTGAACGGTACACTGGCAACCTGATGCGGTTCCCTTTGTAGGTGACCTGACCCTTCTCTCTAGCTTCCTTTAATATTTTTTTCCTTCACATCGACTTTAGAGAATCTGATGACTGTGTGTCTTGGGGACTGCCATCTTGTATAGTATCTCACAGAGGTTCTCTTAATTTCTGGAATTTAAATTGTTGACCTCTCTGATGAGACTGGGGATATTGTAATGAACAATATCCTCAAATATATTTTCCAATTTGTTTTCTTTTCCTCCCTGTCTTTCAGGGAGGCTAATGAGTTATAGATTTGCTGTTTTTACATAATACCGTACTTCTTAAGATATTTTGTACATTATTTTTATTTTTTTCTTTATTTTATCTGACTGAGTTGAAGAACCTATCTTCAAACTCTTAGATTTTTTTCTCAAGTTGACCTTCTATGACCGTTAATACTTCTCATTGTATTATGAAACCCTTGTGGTGATTTTTTTAGCTCTAGAAGATTAGGTTGGTTATTTCTTAAAATACATATTTCAACTTTCAGCTCTTATATTGTTTTACTGAATCACTTAGATTCCATGGGTTGAATTTTAACTTTCTATTGAATCTCAATGAGCTTCATTGCCATCCAGATACTGAATTCTCTGTCTGTTGTTTCAGCCATTCCAGTATTATCTATGCAGATAGATAAATTTAGATTATAAGGCCGGGCGCGGTGGCTAAAGCCTGTAATCCCAGCAATTTGGGAGGCTGAGACGGGCGGATCACGAGGTCAGGAGTTCGAGACCATCCTGGCTAACACGGTGAAACCCCGTCTCTACTAAAAAAATACAAAAAGCTAGCCGGGCGAGGTGGCTGGCGCCTATAGTCCCAGCTACTCGGGAGGCTGAGGCAGGAGAATGGCGTAAATCCGGGAGGCGGAGCTTGCAGTGAGCTGAGATCCGGCCACTGCACTCCAGCCCGGGCGACAGAGCGAGACTCCGTCTCAAAAAAAAAAAAAAAAAAAATAGATTATGTAAGACAAATACTAGAGAGAGGAAATAAAGGAAGAAAAGTTAACAGAGCCTCAGAAAAATGTGGACAATATTACGTGCACCAGTATACATACAATGGGATAACCAGGAGAAAGGAGATAAAAAGGTGAAGAAAAAAATATTCAAATGATTAATGGCAGAACTAGTGTGGAACTTTGGAGGTAAGAAGACCCTCTGGCTTTGTGAGCTGCCAGACTTTTTGTGTTGGTTCTTTCCATCTGTGTGGGCTAATATTCCTTAAATCATTAACGTTACTGTCCCTGGAATGGTGCTTTTGGCTTTTATATTCTTTGGTGCTCTTGAGGGTTTGATTGTAGTGTAAGTTAGGTTCAGTCAGCTGACATTATTTATGGACAACTTCAGTGGACCAAGGTTCAGCTCAGCAGTCATGGGCTGCATGTTCTAACCCTGTTTGGCTAGGTCCAAGCATGTGGCTTTGTTCTATGGTACCTCAGGGTTAAGCAACTCTTATGCTGGAGGGAATAATGTGTTTCTTGTTTGCTGGCAACAAGACACCAACGTGGTGTGCTGTCAGATGTGCTTCATCAGGTCAGGGGAGGCAGAATCTGCATGTGTGTACTGTTGGTGTTGTGGCAACACAGTGGGGTACGCGTGTATGTGCTCACACCAGCAGTGGTGAGGTGGTAGAGTCTACATTTGCTATCATGCTGGCAGTGGCAGGGCAGTGATATCTGCTCATGAATGTGCTCTGGCGAGGGCAGGGTGGTGAGGTTCACATGTGTGCTTACCACAGCAAAGTAGTTGTAGGAGGCTACAGATGAGTGTCCACCAGCGATGTGGTGGGGGTAGGCTGTGAATGAGTGTGTGCCTGTAAAACAGTGACAGGCAGCTGCAAGTAGGTGTGTGCCAGTGGGAACCCACCTGCAGAAACTCTTGTCTGTTAGTTGGAATCTGCCAGCCAAGGGGTTATGGTGGCAGCTACCAGGAAACACCTCTATTGGGGATCCAAGGCTGTATTGTAATTGGACATGGCCAATCTGGGACCCCAGGAGTGGCTGGCAGACTGGGGGATACACAGATATAAGTGGTGCCATCCCACAGTTAAGACAGTCCCTCTCTGTCCAAGTTCTGCAGTCAAAAAAGGTCATAGCCACCTGGAGGAGTGCAGTGAGTCTTGGGAAATGGATATCCCTGGTTTTGCTTCAGTGAAACCATTTTCAAACCAAGCCCTCTGGACTCCACACTGACTGGATTCCTGTCCCTGTCAACTTTCCACGCAGATGTCCCTGACAGTTCAAATGTTCATGGGGGTCATGGGTTCTCTTGCACCTGGGATTCCAGAGGTCCAAGGAGAGAGTGGGCCATGCTATGCCAATTTACTTCACCCCTTCCCTAGGAGCCGCTCAGGTCCAGGAACAAGTCCTGGCACTCAGCAACTCTGTACAGGGTTCCCAGATTCCTTCCCCTTGGGCCCAAGGTCTGTGTTTTCTCTCTGTCCACTCTCAATGCCTTCCTTCTGAAGATCTGCTCAGAATGTGCTGGTCTTCTTAGTGGCCTGATCTCTTAATGGGGTGAAACTCTTCCTGGCTGCATCTGGTTGGCCATCTTGACTCTTACATGATAAAAACACTTAAGCAACTGGGAATATAAAAAAGTGCCTCAAAACAATAAAAGCCCTATTTAAAAAATTCAAGAAAACATCATATACTCAATGATGATGGGCTAAATCTTTTAATTTAAATTTAGAAACAGAACATGACACCTGATTTTGCCAATACTATTCCACATAGTATTAGAAGTTATATCCAGAGTAATTAGGAAGAAAAAAAATATTAAAGGCTTCCAAACTAGAAAGGATAAAGTCAAATTGTTTCTGTTTGCACATGACATGTACTTATACAAAGCAAACCCTAAATACTCTACCACAATCTTAGAAAAAATAGACAAATACTGTAGGATGCAAAATCAACACACAAGAATTAGTTGCATTCCTTTACAATAACAATAAAAATTCTGAAAAGGAAATTAAGAAAACAGTTCAATTTGCAATACCATTGAAATGTATAAAATACTTAAGGATCACGTTAACTGTGTAGGTAAATGACCTATCTACTGAAAACTACAAAGCAT
>NW_012116611.1:1331844-1334831 GCF_000951035.1 Colobus angolensis palliatus
AAACCATCATTCTCAGCAAACTATTGCAAGAACAGAAAACCAAACACCACATGTTCTCACTTATAGGTGGGAATTGAACAATGAAGGGGAACATCACACACTGGGGCCTGCTGTGGGGTGGGGTAAGTGGGGAGAGATAGCATTAGGAGATATACCTAATGTAAATGATGAGTTAATGGGTGCAGCACACCAACATGGAACATGTATACATATGTAACAAACCTGCATGATGTGCACATGTACCCTAGAACTTGAAGTATAATAATAATAAAAAAAGAAAATAAATAAATAAATAAATAAGAAAAGCTTTTAAGTATATTGTCAAATGCTTTCCAACAAGTGTACCAAGATCTTTCAATAGGGAAGAGTGTTTTCAAGAAGTGCTTTTTGTAAAACTCAATATCCACATGCAAAAGAAAAAATTTGGACCTTTACCTTATAACATATAAAAATTAACTGAAAATAGGTCAAAGATCTAAATGTAATAGCTAAAATTATAAAATGCTTAGAAAAATATATAAGAGGACTGCTTCATGACATTAGATTTGGAAATACTTCCTTGGACAAGACAGCAAATGCCCAGGTAACCAAAGAAAAAAAAATGAATAAATGTTTTCTGACCAAGTTAAAAACATTTCTGCATCAAAGAACACTATGAAAATAATGCAAAGGCAACCAAAGAATGGGAGAAAATATTTGCAAATCATCTACTTTGTAAGGGAATAATATCCAGGAAATATAAAATATCGCTACAACTCAACAACAACAAATCAATCAACTCAATGTAAAAATGGGCTAAAGACTTGAATAGATTTTTTTTCCAAAGAAAGTATGCAAATCGCCAACAAGCACATAGAAATATAATTATCATCACTAATCATTAGGAAACATAAAACATCAATAAGATTAAATAGCACATAAAGTAAAATTTGTTTTATAAAAAACAATCAACCAAAAACAGAAAATAACACAATGTTGGTGAGGATGTGGAGAAATTTTTAGTTTAGGCACTGCTGGTGGGATGGAAAATGCTGCAGCTGCTGAGGAACTCAGTCTGACCCTTCCTCATAAAGTTTAAGATTCAGCAATTTTACTCCTAGGTTTATACCCAAGACTACTGAAAGCAAACATTTGAACAGATATTTTGACACCCATTAACATAATAGCATTTTTCATAAAGGCCAAAAAGTGAAAACAACCCAAATTTCCATTTACAGATAAATAGATGAGGAAAATGTGGTGTACATTTTTGGTATACACAAAATAGAATATTATTGAATATTGTTCAGACTTAAAAGGAATGAAATTCTGATACAAGCTTCAGCATGGGTGAATCTTACAGATGTTACACTAAGTAAATTTAACAGACACACAAAAAACAAATATTGTATGATACTTCTTTTATGAGATGCGTAGAGTGATCAAATTCATAGAAACATAATAGTTTGGTGGTTGAAGAAGCTGCAGTGATGTTAATTGGAGAGTTATTGTTTAATGGGTTACAAGTTTGTAAAAACAAAAAAATTATGGAGATGAATGGTGTTGATATTTTCTCAATAATGTTAATGTACTACATACTACTGACTGTACACCTAAAAATTGCTAAAATGGTAAATGTATGTTGTATGTATTTTACCACAATAATACCTCTACTTCAACAAGTTTCAAATGCAGATTTTATATTTGCCTTATGTTTTCTGTGTGTATTAACATTTGCATGAATTCCTATTATTTACTTTCTGTAATCTACATTTCTTAATAGCATAATTTTTTCTGTTTTTAATTTTAATTCACAGTCAGTTTGGATTACTTAACAACGTGTTAGTGGATGTCTGTTTTACTAATTAATTGCATCTATGAAAATAGTTTCATTATATTTGAACATGATTGATGCTTTCAGTAGACAATAGAGCATTACTGAGTAAAAATTTATTGTCCTAAATATTACTCTCATTCTATTGATTGAATATACTTGTATGTGTGTACATGTGTGCGTGTGTGCATAATGGAAACAAAAGGAGGTATACATTTTTAAAGAACAAATAGTATCAATTTATTTATATGCATTGTATATATACCTCATAGACATAAATATAAACATATAGGTAAATAAATACATAGAAAATGGAAACTGTTAAGATACACAGTAAAGGTAAATATGATATTTCATTCATAATGATGTTTAGGTCTTCTGCATGTCCATTCTATGCTCAATAAATTGTAAACTGAATATACAGAAACTATTTTATTTTCATACATATTTTATAATTTCTATATGTTAATATATATATACTTCTGTAAACATAAAGATATATACTTTATAGCGTGCTATCTGCAAAAGTGGCACACCTGAAGAAAACTAAAGATGTATTTTCTCAATTATGAAATAATTTGGGAAAAACTTAAACATGTATGCCGGAAGGATCATGAGACAAATCATGAGAAGGCTGGATTCTATTCCAGGTAGAAATTTTATAAAGTATTTTTTTTTTTAAATTTGTACCTTGTAGATAATGACCATTATCCCAGGTTTGTAATAATCAAATAAAGGGTGTAAAAGTACTTTGAAATTTGTAAAAGATTTCAAATATTTTATTGAACTTTAGCACTTCCAGAGACAAAACTGACAAACTATAAACTTTATTTCACTTTTTGTCCCAAAATGTTCATATTTGGAAGAGTAGTATTTTAGCAGGTGCTTTTATTTTTGTATTACATGTTTTTAAATTAACCACAATGATCTTTCTAGTCTTTGTTCTATCAATATGTCTTCTCAAAAAGGAACATTATTTTTAAAATAACTCTTTTATTCCATGATTGCTACCATCTGTTAGCATCTGGGAATTAAAAAATAGGACATATAACTTATACTATTGCTTCTTCACAAGTTAAAATTAGTGAAATTGTTTCCTAATTGTCATGATTTAAGTTCTGCATTCTTAAGAAGTTAGAAATGTCTGTTCATATCCTTTCCCCACTTTTTGATG
>NW_012116611.1:1335962-1381096 GCF_000951035.1 Colobus angolensis palliatus
AACAGGTCACATAGTGATGTATCCAGGATTACAACCAAAAGAAAAAATAAAGTAACTTGGTGATTATATTAACCATAAAAAAAAAGAAGTTAGAATATAATTACATATATTATTACTGTGTCATGAAAAGCACAAATTGTTTATAAAACATGAAAATAAGTGTACATTTAAAAGGACAGAATAATGAACAGATAAACAATGGAAAATCCTTGAAGAGGAAATAAACAGGTACAAAACAACATAAGTAAAATATATGAGACATTCTATATGGACTCTTTATTACATGCATGAAAAATTCAAATGACAAATTAGGGTATTTAACTATTATTAGAGAATAGTGAAATTATATATTTATGTTTCCATCTAAATGGCCACCATGAGGCCTTTTAACACAATATAGTAATAAACATTATTTGGGAAAACAGACTTTACTCAAGATTACCATCCATAATATACATGACTCTTCTTTTATAGTGCAAAAGAATCAGAGAAGAAAATTAAAATCAATAGTAATCAATGCTGATCAGGAGTCAGGACCCAAATTTGGACTCTAGCTTATATGACGTGAGCTAAAAGGAAGTGTCCCTGGAACACTAGAAATGGATCAGAACATATAAGAATCTTGAATAAAGCAAGGTAACTTCAGAAAATTATTGGGAAAATACAGACATTGGTTAAGGAGATATTATATCAACACATTATTAATTTAGAATAATATTAGTTGAGACTCATTACTTAGAGGAAGACAGTGTATTTGAAACTACTTCTTCAAAGTAGTCTGAATTAGGTTTTTTTAGTCTGAGGAGCAATTTATGCCCTAGAATATTATTGAATAACACAGACCAATCAGTTAGTATTTAGGGTAGCTAAACAGCTAGGTGTGAGCTAAGGAAGAAACAATCAAAGAGCCTAGCCGAAACCACTGTTTTCCCAGACAGAATATGGGTCTACACAAGGCTGTGTCCCCTGTGGAGTAACATCAGACACAACACTATAGTTTTGGTGGGTGGGTTGATAAAGAGGGTATGTCAAGAGTTCAGCTGAGCAGGAGAGAGTGAGACTGTTGAGTTGCCAGGTGTCCAAGTAGCAGATTAAAATAACAAACCAAAAATGAAACTGATAACTAAGCCTTTAATCACTTACTGTATAAGTGATTTAATCACTTACTGATAATAAGCAGGAGGCTAAAGGTAGAAAATATGTTGACTTCCCCTTTGTTCAGTTTTTTCACATGGAATGGCATGCTAGTTCAGGAACCAGTCATCTCACTGTTAAGGAAGTCGAAAATAAAAGGGTCTTGCATTTTTATGGATTCTGTGCCGGAAAGGGGGGTGATTGGAATGGAAATTAATGACTACTGAGTCAGATTAGAGAAAAGTATCTTCAAGGTTTCTCTCTTTCCTCTCCGCCTCTAATATGGAGGCCTTGATTGACACATCTGAAAACCTTAACGGCAGGCTCCGGATAAGGAAGCTCCTGAATGAATAGGCTTTAGCTAGGATGCAAATATGTGTAGAAGCAACGCCGCTCACAAGGACTTGAGTTGAGTTTACTTCCTTCAGAGACTGCAATGCGCTGGCTGTACACTAAGTTTGGCACGACATGGAAGGCACCTTTCTCCAGTGAGGCTTCCGGGTTAAACAATTCATGATTGCCTCTCACATGGCTCAAAAAATTACACACAGGTTTTAACCAGCAGCTGGACTCCTCAGACTTTACTAAAATAATCCAGAGTAAAGCTAAAGAAATTAAGAAGCAAATAATAAAAACAAGCCCTGTGGTGGTAGGGACTGGTACCCAAAATTGCTACAATACATTCTCCAAAGGGTCCAGTTTCCAACAATAAAAAATTGCAAGCCATGCAAAAAAAAGAAAAGTGTGACACATTTCAAATGGAGGAGAGTAAACAGGAGAAACTTCCTGTAATTAGAAGCAAATGTCAGATTAAAGAAAGCCTTATACGTTGTCATTATAAATACTTTCAAATGAATACAGAAAACTGATTATTGAAGTAAAGTTTTGATGACCATGTCCATGTCATTCCAAATAGACAATATCAAAAAAAAGTTTTAATTTTTTTATGTTTCTATTTTTATATTTTTCTTCCAAATTTTGTGTTAGATTTGAGGGTACATGTGCCACCTTGTTACATGAGTAATTGTGTGTTGCTGGGGTTTAATGCACAAATGATTTCATCACCCAGGTAGTGAGCATAATACTGGATAGATAGTTTTCAATGCTCACTCTCCTATCATCTTCCACCAGTCAAGTCCCAGTGTCTATTTTAGCAATCTTTGCTTCCATGTATAATTAATATTGCGCTCCCACTTAAAAGTGAAAACGTGGTATTTGGTTTGTTGTAATGTTTCAATATTTCACTAGAATTGTTAGTATAAATCTGAAGCTGATTCTGACATGTTAGGATGCATATGATAAGCTCTAGAGTGACCAATAAGAAAATTATTCAAAAAAATACAGTGAACATATCATTAAAGTTAAAATGCTACATTTGAAAATATTCACTTAATGAAAAATACACGGTAAAGGAAGGGTAGAGAGAAAGAACGTCATGGACGTCCAAAACACATGGACATGCATGTTATCTTCTAGGAGTTTTATAATTTTGTTTTACATTTGAGTGTATGATCCATTCTGAATTATATGTATGTAGGTCTATTTCTGGGTTCTCCATTGTTTTCCATTGGTCTATTTGTCTATTCTTTCATTAATACCACATTATCTTGATTATTATAGCTTCATAGTTTGTCTCAAAGTTAGGTATTGTCAGTTTATTGCTGGTTCTGTTGAAGTTTAAATATGTTCTTACTAAGTGATTCTCTGCCTGCTGGATCTGTCAATTATTGAGAGAAGCAGTGAAGTATTTAAGTGTAAGAGTGGATTTGTCTATTTCTCTGTGCATTTCTGTTTGTTTTTGTGCAGTGTATTTCAACATGTTGTTGGACACATTTCCATTAAGTCCTGTTATGTCGTTTTGAAGAATTTACCCTTGCATTATTATGTAATGCCCCCATCTGTCCCTGATACATTTCCTTGCTCTGAAATCTGCTCTGTCTATAGGACATAGCTCCTCCACCTTTGTTTATTTTTTTTAACTGATAAACTATTTTTAGAGCAGTGTTAGGTTCAAAGCAAAATTTTGTTAAAGTACAGTATGCTTCCATATACTCCTAGTCTAAAAACATGTACAACCTTACCTACAACTGACATCCCATACTACCGTGATACACCTTGGCACATCATTATCTCCCAAAGCCTGTAGTTTACTTTAGTGTTCACACTTGGTTTTGTACATTCTATGGGTTTTAACAAATGTATGATGACGTATTCAGAACTGTTGTATCATACATATTTTCAGTGTCCTGAAAAATCTCTGTGCCCTATTCTTTCCCTCTTCCCAGCAACTTTTGACTGTCTCCATGGTTTTGGCATTTCCAAAATAAATGTCCTATAGTTGAGAAAAATAAGGTAAGGGGCCTTTTCAGATTGTCTTGTTTCACTTAGTAATATATATTTAAGTTTCCTCTCTGTTTTCTTATGGCTTTATAGCTTATTTCTTTTTAGCACTGAATAATATTTTATTATCTGAATAAGAGTTTCCTTATCCAGTCACCTACTGAAAGACATCCTGGTCATTTCCAAGTGTTAGCACTTACGAGTGAAGCTGCTATAAATATTGCTGTGCAGGTTTTTTCATGAACATGAAATTTCAGTTCATTTGGGTAAATAATAAGAAACAAGCGTGCTGCATAGTGTGGTAAGAGTATGTTTCTTTAGTTTTGTAAGAAACTACCAAAATGTGTTCTGAGGTGGTTGTACCATATTACACTAGTAATAAATGATAGTTTCTTTTTATTCACATCCTCATCAACATTTGCGGTTATTATTACTTTGAATTTTGGGTATTGTAGTAACTATGTAGTGGTATCTCATTATGATAATAATTTGCAGTTCCCTAATGACATATGATGCTGATCACCATTTCATATGCTTATTTACCATCTCATCTGTTTTTGTGAGGTATTTGTTCAGGCCTTTTACCCATTTTTATTTTTATTTTATTATTTATTTATTATTATTATTATTATTATTATTATTATTATTATTATAATTATTTGTTTTTTTTAGATGGGATCTCACTCTGTCGCCCATCCTGGAGTGCAGTGGCGCGATCTTGGCTCACTGCAAGCTCCACCTCCCGGGTTCACGCCATTCTCCTGCCTCAGCCTCCCGAGTAGCTGGGACTACAGGTGACTGCCACTGTGCCCAGCTAATTTTTTGTCTTTTTAGTAAAGACGGAATTTCACTGTGTTAGCCAGGATGGTCTCGATCTCCTGACCTCATGATCTGCCTGCCTTGGCCTCCCAAAGTGCTGGGATTACAGGCACGAGCCACCGCACCCGGCCGCCTTTTACCCATTTTTAATCAAGATCGTTAATTTATTACGATTTAATTGTAAGTGTTCTTTGTGTATTTTGCAGCTTCTTATCGGCTATATCTCTTGAAAATATTTTCTCCTATTTAGTAGCTTGTCTTCTCATCCTCTTGATATTGTCTTTCACACAGCAGAGGTTTTTACTTTTAAGAAAATACACTTTATCAACTATTTCTTTCATGGGCCATGCCTTTTGAACTGCATCTAAAAAATCATTGCTATAACCAGGGTCACTTAGATTTTTTTGTGTGTGTTATGTTCTAGGAGTTTTATAGTTTTGCACTTTACATGTAAGACTATGATTCGTTTTTCAGTTAATTTTTTACAAGTTAACTGTGTCTAGATTGATTTTTTTGCATATGGATGTCAGTTTGGTTCCACATAATTTGTTTTAAAAAATATTTATTGTATTGCCTTTGCTCCTTTGTCCAAGATCAATTTAAATATTTATGTAGATCTATTTCTGGGTTCTCTACTCTCTTCCATCGGTATGTCTGTCTATTCTTTGACCCATACATGCCATCTTGATTACTGTAGCTTTATAATATGTCTTAAAGTCAAGTAGTGTTAGTCCTCTAATTTTGTTCTTCTTCAATACTGACATGATAATTCTGAGTCTTTTCCAGTTAATTTCAATCTGCTGATACCTGCAGGATAATTTGTTTACATTTGGTTGGGATTGTATTGAATCTGTAAATTAAATTGCATTGAATCTATAGAATCTATAGATAAGAACTAACATTTTGACATTGTTGAGTCTTTTTATTTATGAATATGTAATAGCCTTCCATTTTATTATTAATATATTTCATCCAAACTTTTTAGTTCTCCTCATACAGATTTTGTACATACCTTGCTAGGTTTTACCCCAGTATTTCTTTTTAAGAAATTGAATGTAAATGGTAATTTTTTTAAATTTTTACTTCCACTTCTTCCAGCTGGTGTTCAAAAGCAGTGGTAAAGGGGGCCAGCTGTCTTTTGATTAGTGTTAGCAGAATAATTCTTTCTCCATACATTTAATCTGTATGTGTCTTTACGTTTAAAGTGAATTTCTTGTAGACAACATATAGTTGGGTACTGTTTCTTGGTCTACTTTGGCAATCATTGTGCTTTAATTGTTTAAAAACTTTATTAATATGGTTGTATGTATATCTACCATATTTGTTAATTATTCTATTTGTTGCTCTTGTTCTTTCTCTTTTTTTTTTTTTGTCTTTCGCTGTTTCTTTTTTTTTTTAATTTTTACTTTATTTGGTTTTAATTGAGCATTTTACATATATCCATTTTCTCTCCTTTCTTAGCATATTAATTATACTTCCAATTTTACTTAGCTAGCAAATGATCTAGGGTGTGAAAGATACGATTATAATTAATTCATTTTCAAATAACACTCTACCACTTCATGGGAAGTTCAGTGACCATATAACTACGTATTTCCAAAGTATTTTGGGTAAGATGTACCTCAGTATTTCCTTCCTTTTATTCTTTATATCATTGCCATCATATATTTTACTTATCTACAAACTATAAACATTAAATATCTTATTATTATTATTAAACAAACTGGTATCTATTAGATTTAAAAATAAGAGTTTTATTATTCCTTCATTTACCTTCTGTAATGGTCTTTTTTCTTTATGGAGATACGAATTTCTAATCTATATCATTTTCTTTTTTCCTGAATAACTTCTTATAACATTTCTTGTACACAAGTCAAACGGCAGCAAATTTCTTCAATTTTTATTTGTTTGAGAGCATCTTTATTTCTTCTTCACTGTTGAATGATAATTTTTCAGGACATAGTGTCCTAGATTGGTGGATTTTTTCTCTCAACACTTTAAATATTTCACTACCTTCTCTACTTCTTTACATGGTTGCTAAGGAGAATTCTGATGTAATTCTTATCCTTTCTTATTCTGATGTAATTTCTTATCCTTGTTCCTCTATAGGCAAGTTATTGCCCCCAAATCTGGCTTGTTTCAAGATTTTATATTTGTCTTTTATTTTTTGGAGTTTAGGTATAATATGCCTCAGTGTAGATTTCTTGTGTTGCTTAGTGTTGTCTGAGCCTCCTGAATTTGTGGTTTTATATCTGACATCAATTTTGGAGACTTCTCAGTTATTATTGCTTCAAATATTTATCCCGTTCTCTCTTCTTCTGGTGTTTCTATTCCATATGGTACACTTTTTGTAATTGTTCTACAGTTCTGGATATTCTGTTATTTTTTAGTCTTTTTTCCTTTTCTTTTCAGCTTTGAAAGTTTTTACTGACATATCAGCAAGTTTTCTAATTCTTTTCTCAGCCATACCAATTCTGCTAATGAGCTTTTAAAGGAATCATGCATTACTGTTTTGTTGTTATTTTTTTTTTATTTCTGCGATTTGTTTTTAGAATTTCCATCTCTATGCTTATGTTACTCCTCTGTTCTTACTGATCTACACTTTCATTAGAACCTTTCACATGAAGGGTCCTAGTTTAAATTTGGAATTGAAATTGAATTTCAAATTGAATTTAAATTCCCAGTGATAACTCTGACATTCTTGCTGTATCTGAGTTGCTGTTGATATGATTTGGCTCTGTCTCCCCACACAAATCTCACCTTGAATTGTAATAATTCCCACATGTCAAGGGCAGGACCAAGTAGAGATAATTGAGTCATGGGGGAAGTTTTCCCCATGCTGTTCTCATTATAGTGAGTGGGTTCTCATGAGATCTGATGATTTTAAAAGGGGCTTCCTTCTTCACTCGGCACTCATTCTCTCTCCTGCCCTTTGAAGAGGTGCCTTCTGCCATGACTGTATGCTTCCTGAGGCCTCCCCAGCCATACAGAACTGTGAGTCAATTAAACCTCTTTATAAATTACCCAATCTCGAGTATTTCTTCATAGCAATGTGAGAATGGACTTATACAGCTGTGATGTTTGGTCTCTCTTCAAATTGTGATTTGTTCGTTTGACTATGCCTTATAGATTATTGCTGACAGCAGACACGATGTACTGAGAAAAACAAGTAAACAAATGAACAAACAAAAAACTCCAGTAAATAGGCTTTTAGTTATGTTATAGCAAGGAATGTGGGAAAGAAAAGTGTTCTAAAATCATATAATTAGGTGTAGGCTTTTTAGTGAGACTTTGTCCCTGGTCTGTGTCCCTTGCTAGTGCTTCTCAGGTTCCCCTTCCCATCCTTAGGGAAGGAACCCGATGGCTAGAGGGACACATATGTGGGCTTTTCTCTGCCCCCATGTGGAAGGCTAGAGTGGGTCAGAGTTAGGCATTTTCCTTTCCCTAGTTCAGTTATGCTCTGATAAATCCCAGTAGGTTAGGGTCCGGTAAAATAGTTTGTTTTCAGAAATGGCCTTTAAAGATAAATTAAATGCACTGGGTCCATTTCAAAATGGCTTCTTTTCACCAGCTTCTACCGAAATCAACAGGGGATTTTTCTTCAATAATCCCTTTAAGAATCTGGTAGGACTCAAGGAGGTAATACTCACGAAAGAATGACCTTCTATGTCTGATGTTCTCTCTCTTCCCCTCACATGTGGTCCTTCTGGATTTTCTGATTATCAGACTTTTGAACAATTAGCCTCTAACAATTTGTCAATTATAACAGTTTAGATTTGTCTTACCCTGCTTCTGGTTCCCCAGGTAAAATGCTAGTAATATGGGAAACAGAATGTCAGGTATAAGGGATATTTTCCTTCTCTGTACTATCCTTGCATTTTCTCTGTGGATCTAAACTATTTTACAATTTAAAAATTATTTTAAAAATAATATGTACTTTGAAATAGTAATTAAGTTTTTGGAAAAATGTCAGAAGATGAAATGTTTTAGGCTGACTGTTTCTCTTTGCCCGAAACTGTTCCAGATTTAACACTGAAAATTATCTTAGTAAACACCAGTCCCAGGCAAACCATTGCAGTTGTTCACCTTAAATGTGCCCCAGTAACTAATAATATTCCAGACAGCTAGGCCTCTGAGGGATTTTCCTGCCTAAACTGAATTAATGTATAATTTCCATATATGATTATTAGCCCTTGTATGTCTTGACACGTTGATGGTTTCTAGGCTTTTTCTAATAAAATATTTTATATAATTACCCTATAGCTCATGTTAGCAACTTGCCGCTATATCTGCTCACCAAAGTCAGTCAAAGGTTTGAAGTACATTTGCAGTGAGGTAGTTAGAAATTTATTACTAATATACTAAAAATCTTCTGATTTGTTATTACAGTCTTCCAAAACTGTCCAGGTTTGGGTGCTTGTTCAGCGTCCCCGAGGGCACATGGACTATTGGCATATATCAACATCTGAAGCCACTATGAACAACAACAAAAAATTCATCCTTTTAGTTTGTGTTTTATAGTTTTTAATTATTCTTGCTTATAAACCACCACTTCTTAATGTGACTATGTTTTAAATACCATATTTTATTCTAGAATAGAGTAAGCCTCATGTAGCTTTGGAAGCAGCAAATTATTCTTGAGGAATTTATTTCTGTCATTGAACACACTAGTCTACTATATTCATATGGTAAAATAAATTAAGGAGGTTATTTCTCTGTTTACAAAAAGTTATTCAGAAGTGTGTGTATGTACATGTATGTGTTTCCCATTAATATCTAAAAATAGTAGCTATGCCTAACAGGTGCTCTTAATCAATTGTCAACTATATCATTTCTGCTTATTTCTCTAATTTTGAAACTGTAACAATGAACCTGGCTTTTAGTAATTACTTCTGTTTACATCAGACTTTCCTAAATATGTCTGCACATTTAAACTAGTTGAACATCTTTCAAATATTCCAAAGTCCAGACCACATTCCAGACCTTCCTCTTTCGAAGTGTCACACATATATAAGTATTTTTTTTGAAGCTATGTGTGACTCCAGAGTACAGGTAAATTCAAGAACCACTGAGTTACGTGCCAAAATAGTTTTTAGGACAATTTAAATAATCAAATGTGTATAGATGAAGTGTGTGGAGATAAGTTTCATACCTTTAAAATCACTTTTATTGAGAGTCAAACATATCTTAATATTGTTAGCTTGTGAAATATTTACCATCTTATTCATCATCAAATGTCAGAATATGGATTTCCTACTATGGACAGCTTTCTGTAATAAAGTAAAAAATATTATATTTTAATGAACACTAATATCCTCTTTACATTCTTATTCTCGGTTTTGTGAACATAGGATAGAACTGTGTGCATATTTATAAGGCAATAATTTCCTAAAGCTACTTCTTATGAGTTAAGAAATGATCTGTTTAACTATTCTAGATCCATTTACTATCTCAGAGATCAAAATCCATTCCAGAGAAACATCTATGAAATGATAGTATATATTTTTGTGTTCTACAGTGTGGGAACTTGTTAGTTACAGGAAAAGAAATTAACTATTGAGTCATTTAGAAGTTTTTTACAATTAAAAGTTTTATTCCTGCAGGAACTACAGGACAATTAAATGAAATGCTAACAACAAATTAAATGCTTTATAGGTCAGTCATCCCATTAGGCCTCTTTAGGGAAGCTGTTCTCATATAAAGCATGCCATCACCTATTTGCATAATGATTCCATCTTAACTGTGCCTTCTGCTCTTTTATGCCATGTTGTTTATCCTGATGCATGGCTGATGTAGGAGAGATGTAAAAGTTGCTATTTACGGCAAATAAAATTTGCAGAATCTAAGCATAGTAAACTAAGCGTATTAAACCTGATAGTGAGTCTTTAAAAACCATAGATGTGATCTGGTATAAAATACATTAAAGCTATGCCTTCACAGTCAAAGAAAATCAGATAATTGAAGTAATACTATGAGGTAATTTGGACCAAACAAACAAAAAAAAAACTTTGTATGAAAGAAAGAAACATGTGAGTGCCTTACTCTTAAACATTGTTCATCTACACAACCTGAACAAACATTGGATTGTTCGACCCTTTATTTCACATTGCTTATGTGCACACAAGCAAAACGTAACACATAGATTTAGCAATATTTTGGTCCTGTAATTATAATGTATTTTATGGTGAAAAAAAATATATATATATATATAATATTTATTTACATAGTTGACCTCTCTTGTTAAATTTATTTTAAAATGTGAGGAGAAATAATTACCTGAATATCAGCCCTACTAACTTCACCTGCTTTCATTTATTTTCTTGTTTGTTTCTAATCCTCATTCACTAAATGATGTGGGATGTACTGATCAGAAAAGAGATTAATCAAAATGGAAATCTCTTTTTTGACATTTACTAATGTTTATATTTATTATGTATTTTTCATAGAAGAAATCATTTTAATTCAGATATATTTTGCTTTGTATTTCAGGTTTTATAATGTAATAGCACTTGGTGAAATTATGCTGCCTAGTATATATATATTTTTTTTTTGCAATAAACTCCATTGTTAGTTTTGCTAGTGAGCCAAGGTGATTCTCCAAACCAAAGAGATAAACTTCGGTATATATGTTTCATTTAAACTTTAAAATTTTAAGCAACAGAACTCTAATTCTTAAAAATACATATTTATTGCAGTCAGAATTTAAGTAATCTTTCCCTAGTAGATATATAGACATTACCTTTGGCCAAAACACATGGGGCGAGGGGCATATGGTTAGCAAAAGGATTGTGATGGCTAATTTTATGTGTCAACTTGACTACTCATGGAGTACCCTGATATTTAATTAAACATTATTCTGGGTGTCTATGCGTATGTTTTTGAATAAGATGACCTCTGAGTTGGTAGATGAAGTAAAGCAGATTGCAACCCTACTATGAGTGGTCCTCATCTAATCAGTTGAAGTCATGAATAGAGCTAAAAGACTGACTCTCCAAGGGTAAAGGTCAACTCCGAGTCCTGCTTTGCCGTTTGAGCTGGGAAATCAGTCTTTTGTTTCTCTCTGTAGACTCAAACTGAAACATCTGCTCTTCTTTGATCTTGAGCCTGCTGGTTCTCAGATTGGAACTTATATCATCAGCTCTCCTGGGTCTCCAGCGGGCCAGCTGCAGGTCTTGGGACTTCTCAGCCCCCATAACCATGTGAGACAATTCCTTATAGTAAATCTCTCTCCTCTCTCTCCACACACATGCACGCACGCACACATTCTAACAGTTCTATTTCTCTGGAGAGCCCTGACAAATACAAGGAAAAAACATTTTTGTGTGTAACATAGTTATACAGTAAAATCTTTCTCTGGTTCACTTCCTCCATGCTCCCACCTATATACCATGAGTAGTAAAAAAATATGCTAGGTATGATTGGATTACTTATACCATTTTCTTCCTGAAAAGAATGCCTATTTGTAAAATATTTTTGCCTTGTTGTGTTGTTCCTGTTTATCATCTACTTTCCTCTTCCAAATATTTTCTTTTTGTAGAAGAAACTGTTTTTTTAAATTATAAAATGACCTTTGATCACTGCAACCATATTCTAATAAGAATGCAAATAATAGTTCATTGCTTTGTTTCCATGTAATCCAGATATTTCTTACCATAGTTTCCTATCTACCTGATCACAAAGCTTCATTTTCTTGGTTTATTGGTTAATCTAAAGGGCTATGATGAAACTGAACATGGACCAATCAGATTCTTAGTTTATGCTTTATATAATACAAAGGTGAGAAAAATGTTTTCGTTACTCTTTACTCTCTGAGACCATTAATGTAGAAATAATGTTATCCTAGAGCAGATTGAGGTCATACCACACTTCACTCTACCAACATAACCGGCTACCTAAATTGCCTCAATTCTATGAGCTATATCAGTGTTCTATTGATGAATTTCTTGTTTTATGTATAACAATATGAGTTAGATGTTGTTACTTGTAATCCAAATGTTTCTTACTAATGTATCATCACTAATAAATTGGGAACATGTTGATCTCATAGTTTATAGCAGGTGTCACAAATTGGTACTCCCTAATCCAAACCTAATCTATAGCACTGTTGTACTGTAAATCATGTCTCTGGAAAATAAAGAATAAGAACTAAAAAAAAAAAAAAAAACAAGAAGAGTTGTATCATTTGCTTATTTCCATGGTGTAAATACTTTCACCATTGTTAATCTAAAGCTACCAATGTAATGTCACTAAAGGTAGAGTTGGAAAAATGTGCAGCATTAGTCATTAGTTTTCATAAGCAGACGTGTGTGTGAGTGTGTGTGTGTGTGTGTATGTATAATCATTCTGGCTTCACTGATGCAGAGATATGTTTAGGAAAATAGGGGAGTGATTTTGATCAAAATAGTGTTTGTTCACATTATCATCCACATGTACATTCACTGTTATTATGTTTAAAAAATTAGAAAAAAGTTAACTTTCAAATTTTTTTCTCAAAATTAGATTTGGCTGTATTCACAAATAAAGCATTTGCTGGAACTGCATGTCCTCCCCAGGGTTCCCATTAGCCCTACTAATGCCATTAAGTGTCAGTTGCAATTTATATTCTTATACATAATTCATATTTGCACTACATATTTAGCTTATAAAAGCATTTGAACTTAGATTACTGCCCTACACATATTGTTTTCATTAACAGTTTCTTAGATCAGGATCCAGAATTTCAAATGTTAATGGATTTTCTAGTTTTGCTATTTATACGTAGTTTAAAAATTAGTGAAATATCTATTGAATTTCCTTTTTAGTTTTATTAAAAAACAATTCCTATAAAATGTGTAATACATGTGTTAGGGCATAGAAGTTAAAATCTACATTATCTATTCCTAACTGGCTTTGATCCCTAACAATGAATTTTAGATAGCAAAAATAGTCACAGGTATATATCTAACATAATATTGCATCCTCTCTTTGGCCCATTGCTTTGTTCTTAGATAAAGGTAGTAGCAATGTGATATTTCTGTTGCTATCAGCTGTCTTGGAAAATATGTTTAAATTCTAAATAGTATTAAATGATATGAAAGATTATTCCATGTGCACAAAGTTTATCTGGGTATTTGCAGATAAACCCAACTATAAGAAAGTAAGTTATTAACATATTCGTTAACATTTAGTTTTGTTAAATTAAAATTTGGTGAGCTTACAATATAACTGTTTTTCTCTGTAACACACAGTAACATAATAACCTGAATTTGTTGTATTTTTTGTGTCAACCTCCAAATGATTTGAAAAGTCTTGGAATACCAATCTTAGATTATACAATCCTAAAGAAAAGTGATCTCAAATAAGTACTGCTGGTATACTAAATCCCATTGAATATATATTTGCTCTGCTACATAAATGTTAAACCTGACACGAAGGTATAGTGTACACTTCTGGGGATTAGCAGAATTAGAAGATTCTGAAACCTAATTCCATAGCTCCTAATTACTAGTCAAGAAGTTTTGGAAAAGCAGTAACTTATGCTCTTTACCTTAGTTGTTTCTTTTGTAAAAAGAATAACATAATAGAAGCCAAACTGTTAGCTTTATATGAGGATTTCAAGATATAATATATTCAAACTTTGTATCATGGAACTTGATTATAGTTATATCTCAACAATATTAACTATTATCAGTGTATACTATTATAACAATATTTATCAGATCAGCAGATGAATGCTTAATCACTTCTATGGCAGTAACTTTACTTTTTCTACAGGAGGCTTCCTTTGTATTCTATGATAGTGGCCTTTCACCATGACTGTACATAGGAATCAAGTGAGAAGCTTAAGTATAAGCCCCACACCTCTTCTTGAGAGATCTTGATTTAATTTGTCTGAGGATGAGGTAAGATTCCAGTATTTTTTTCAACTCCCCAGGTAATTATAATATGCAGCTGAGATTCAGAACCACTGCTCTAAGCAAACCAGAAGCCCCATATGTTATGAACCATCTGCTTATAAAAATTACTGATCGTGAGACTTCAAGTGCATTTTGTTGATAAAATGTACAATCTCAATTTCATACATATGGAATTATTAGAGTGGATCTTTCACAGTCACCAATTTAACGTCACAGTTTCACTTGCTTGCATTTAACTCTGAAAGCTCCATGACTGGCTCTCATGTGTTCAGGTACTGAAGCATTAATTGGATCGACTGGAAGGGAAAGCTTGTACGAAGAACTGAGACAATTACTGAGCTTAGCAATAGCATCGTATCTCCAATATGTCTGTGACAATAAGGCATTCTTTTTCAATGTATATTTCTATATGTGTAACCCTCAAGAAGATACACACACACACACACACACACACACACACACAGAGACCACACATAGTAAGTTTTTCGTGAGCTGTCACTTTATGTCATACTGTCCTTCCGATTTTGGATAGTTACTCAAACATTTTTCTACATCTCAATGAAAAGCCTGGTGTTCCACCAAAAACTTTTGTGAATTCCTACTAATCTTAGAGTCTGAGAATCACTTCAGCTCTAACTTCTGGCCTCAAAATCTAAAGCCCTGTTACATATCTTGGGGAAGAACCCATTACTTTGCTCTGGTGTTGACAGAAATGTGGAACTCATTCCTTCAGTTTGAGGATTGAATTCTGTATTTTTTTATTTAAAGAAACAAAATATTTTTAAATCCTTTTCCTCAAAATAAAGAACAGTATCCAAAGATAAATCCAAAAATTCCTGACCGCTTTAAAATTAAAGGTTGTTCCAACTTCTAACCATTAATTTCCTAAAATTCTGAGGGTTCCGATATCAGGAAACTCTACTGGCATTCAAACCTCCATGGAACTTTTGTGATTCTTTGAAAAGTGCGATCATTTCCCAGAAGGTGCCTCTCTAGGCTCAAGGATGAGAAGACAGATTTTTCTATGAGTTCTCCCATTAGGAATAAATTATACTGATGAATCTGCTATTCTATTTTTTTCCACTTTAAATGAAAACATTATATAACCTTTATCCATAATTAGATAAGAAAAATTTTTCAACCAGTGACCCTTTTTTTTTTTTTTTTAAACTGAACAGGCTTTTTCAAATTCTAGAACAAGACTCAATCTCATTCTTGTAGCTCCTGTTATCACACTTAACTATCAAAACTTCTATCTATCAGTGGAGATACAAGTTCTAGCAGTGGCAAATGAGTTACTTTTTTCCTTCAGTGTATCATACTTTGGTTACATATTGAGAGGAAATCTGCACATATTTGATCCACATACCAACCTCAAAGAAAATACCAGTGTAGAGTCAGTGTCCCCACACAAACTAAAAATATGAGAGATAATTACTTAGTTGAGTATTAGACATGCGCAAGTAATGTTACATGCTGCTTATACTGATTATTTAGAGACATAGAAACCTAAATGAAATGGTTAGTATTATCAGCATGTAGCGGTTATTACTGTCAGTGAGTAAACTCCCTGGATGTGGGAAAAGGAACATTTCCATTCTCTATAGCTTGAACGTGCCATGTAGTTGACAAATCTCAGAGCATTTCCCTAGATTTGAGTGACATAGTGAGAAATTCACTTACTGAGAAGTATTTCTTCCATTACACTTGTGTAAATATGTAATTCCTTCTGGTTTCTATGGGACAAGCTTGGTCATAGCAATTAAAGTGATTTTTTACCATAAGTTTTTCCATTATCCCTTTTCAAAGGCAAGAAGTTTGTGTATAATACAGAGATGTGCTGTTTCAAACAGTTTCCAAGTAGGTTGTCCATATTAGCAATATTTTCCATTAACTGTGGTAGCAATACACTTCATATTTGATTTTCAAGATTGCTGATATCTTAGAAATTAGATCTAGTATTTATTTTAGAATTATTCCTCATATTCTGTGGCCAGAGCCACATAAAGATATCAGAAACAGAAAATGGCACTCGTGGGAAAAATCATTTGTATCCTTTGTCTTCACAAGGAGTCTTCATGTATATTTTTAAATCAGGTTTTGGTTTTGTGTAATCTCTAGTCAAAATTCTGTGTTCCCTACAAAAGGCTCTTGTTCTTTTCTCACATTTTTTTTTTTTTTTCATTTCCTTTGACTCCTCTACTCTCTGCTTGGTTATAATGATTTAACCACGGGTAAGTACTTGACTACAACTGTCTATGGTAGAAATATTATTAATTCCTACTATTATTTCTACAGAAGAATGTCCACAACTTGATTTTTCCAAATGGATTGACTGGTGATAGCTTATTGGATAAGCCTAAACCAGAGAACATCAGGATCCTTATTATTCAAGAACTTGTAGCAAACATTATTTCTATTACTATCTTATCCACCATGACCCGCTATGAGTATAAACACACAGACATGTGAATTGTTCTTAGTCCATACTTGAAAAGACAAACCTTATTTGATTTTATCTGTACTTTCCTACTTTCTAACAAATAACTGTGAAATAGAGTAGATAACCTCAGTAACATACTTTCACTTACATAATCTGTAATTATCAGCTCCCATTTTAAAACCCTCTTGTAGAATATTTCCTAAACTTATTCAAGTTTAAATGGCTAGAAGGGGATTGGGATTGCTTTTTTATCTGCAAGTCATTCATCTGTCCCTTCTGTATTAAAATTCTGTCACAAAGAGGTTTTCAATTCTCAAATTTATTCATTTATTCATTTATTTGTAGTACCTATGCAATTGTATATTGTAAAATGAATCTTTTATGAACCAATGGAGAAATTTCATTTTGTAAAAAAATTTCTTTCATCAATATTTTCTTTTTGTGCATGTAAATATTGCACAAATGTTCCATTTCTCTAGGTATTTCATGTTAATACAATTTATGTGATATTTTTATTTGAATTTTTAAATGTTCACAATAATATATAAATGTACTATTAAATGTGAATATTGACATTGTTCCCTGTAAAATTATTAAACTTAATAGGTTAAGTAACTTTTGAATATTTAATTTTCTACATACTTGATGATATTGTCTAACTATAAAGACAGTTTTAGTTCTTCCTTTTTTTTTTTAATCATTGTATAGGCTAATACCTCCAGTATGGTATTGAATATAATGGTGCACATAAACAACCCTGCCTCATATCCATTCTCAGCAGGAAAGCATTTGTTATTTTGCCAATAAGTATGATGTTAAGTGTTTTGTGGAATCCTATCATCAAATATAGGAAGTTCCTGATAAGATTGTTGAGTTTTTATCATGAAATGGTGTTTAATTTTGTCAACTACTTTTTCTTTATCTATTGAGATTATTATATTATTTTTTAAATAAGTTGATGTCTTGGTTCATTCAGGCTGCTATAACAGAATACCACAGCCTGGGTGACTTACAAAAACAGAAATATATTTCTCACAGTTCTGGAGCCTTGGAAGTCCAAGATCAAAATGCCTAAAGATTCCACGTCTAGTATGAGCCTACTTTTTAGTTCAGAGATTGCATTTTTAGCATACTAATTTGGGGAGGACCAAAATGTTTATTCTACAGCAGACAGAGAAAAAGAGAGAGACAGAGACAGGAATATGGAACTATCATGTGGTCACGATATAATGAATCAAAATGATTTCCAAATGTTTAATTGATGTTAAATTTGGGTGATAACTTTCACTTGGCTGTGATGTGTATCCTTTTCCTATATTGCTGAATTTAATTTGCTATAGTTATGTTAAAGACTTTTAGTCTTTTTCATGAAGCATATTAGATTATAGATATTTTTTCTTGTGTTATTTTAGTGTGGTTTTGGTGTCAAAGTAATGCTGGCCTTGTAAAATGACTTGGAGAGGTTTTCTCCTATTCTTTGTCCTGGCAGCAGCAGATCAATAAAGAAATGGAAAATCTGAACAAAATTATAAATCAATTAGCTCTAATAGGCATAAAAACACTTCATCCAGCAACTTGCAGAATATACATTCTTCCTAAGTGCATATAGAACACTCTTTAAGATAGACTATATGTTAGACCATAAAATAAGCTTCAATTAATGTTAAGGTATTAACATACAAAGAACATTCACCCTTCGCAATGGAGTAGAATTAGAAATTAATAACAGAATAAGTTTGGAAAATTCACAAAGTTTAATGGAATTAAAATACTATGAAACAAACAATGTTAAAAAACAAAGGGGGGAGGTATTGTAAAATACTTTGAGATGAATGAAAATGAAGGCAAAATATGCTAAAATTTATGGAATGCAAGGAAAGCAGTTCTCAGAGGGAAATGTATATCTGTAAATGCCCTTAGTTTAAAAGGAAGAACGATTTCAAATCAACAACCTAACTTTCCACATTAAAACACTGAAAAAAGAGTAAACTATGCCTAAATAAAGCAGAAGGGAAGAAATAATTAAATTAAGAATAGGAAAACAGTAAAAACATAAAATGAAATCAGAAGTTTGATCTTTGAAAAGATTAATAAAATTGATAAGAGTTTTTCCTATATTGACAAAGACAGTAAGAGTAGACTCAAGTTACTGAAAACATAAATCCCAAAAGGGACATTATTGCCAGCCTTGAAGAAATAAAAAGAATTGTATTTGAATACTGTAAACAACATTGTATGCAAGCAAATTGAATAACTTAGATGAAATAGACGAATTGCAGAGAAATATAAAATCAAGGTGACCTTAGAAATACTTCCTTCAGGAGGCTCTGAGGGGAGAAACTGTCTCACTACTCTCTCTGAGTTTCTGGTGATTGACAGTAATCGTGTCATTTCTTGCCTTGTAGATTCATCATTTCATTCTCTGCCTCCATCTTACATTGTCTTCTCCTTGTTTCTCTGTGTCCTCTTCAATTCTTATAAGAATACCAGTCATTGAATATAGGGACCACCCTAAATCCAGTATGTTATCAGGTTGAGATCCTTAACTAATTACATATACAATAGAAATAAGGTGACCTTCTGAGGTTGTGGGTGAATAAATTGTCTTAGTTTTTATTTTATGAAAGAGTTTTAGATCTGGTTTCATGTTTGGAACCATTTTCACTGGCTATCAAATTTTAGGTTAATAATTGTTTTTCTTTCATTTCTTTAAAGATGGGCTATTGTCAACAAAGACTTGGAACCAACCCAAATGTCCATCAATGATAGACTGAACTAAGAAAATGTGACACATATACACCATGGAATACTATGCAGCCATAAAAAAGAATGAGTTCATGCCTTTTGTAGGGACATGGATGAAGCTGGAAACCATCATTCTCAGCAAACTATTGCAAGGACAGAAAACCAAACACTGCTTGTTCTCACTCATAGGTGGGAATTGAACAATGAGAACACTTGGATACAGGGTGGGGAACATCGCACACTGGGGTCTGTTGTGGGGTGGGGAGACGGTGGGGGATAGCATTAGGAGAAATACCTAATGTAAATAATGAGTTAATGGGTGCAGCACACCAACATGACACATATGTACATATGTAACAAACCTGCACATTGTACATATGTATCCTAGAACTTAAAGAATAGTATTAATTTTTTAAAAATTCAAACTTCTTTATCCAGAAAAAGAAAAAAAAAGATGGGCTATTGTCTTCTGGCTTTTGTAGTTTCTGTCAAAAAGCCTGAGTTCATTCTTATATTTGTTCTTTTATGCCTTTTATATCTTTCTATTTTGTTTGCTTTTCAACTTATAAATATTTAAATATATTGTTTGTAGGCTTTTAATTTTACCCTTGACCCCATCCTACAAATGTCAGGCGTGGTCTGCTTCATCAAATTATTGTATGGAGACTGAAAGTTTTGTACTAGATTCATCTTTTTATTTCTGTATTTTACTCAGTAAGAATGCAAATAATTAGAACGAATAAGTTTTAAGCTCACTTTCATCTCTGTAACGATAAAGATATGAAAGCAGAAGGAGAGTTTGGGGAGAGCAGGTAGTAACTATAAAATCCTGGGACACCTGTAGAAAATTATCATGAAAAGGAAGAAGAGCAATAAAGACAAAAAAGATGTGTGATAATTGGACAAATTCATTCATTCTATGTATTTGCTTATTTCACTTATATTTTTAATATATGTACTAAGGTAATGCAGAAATAGCAAGGCATAATTGAAATGAATGAATAAAGCCAAACCTTTACTATCCCCAAATATCATTTCTAAGGCCAGTTATACAATAAACCACTAAGTATAAAATATTATTATGGTTTAGCTTTCAATTAAAATGGTGATACTTGCAAAATGACCAAGATTGATTTCTGTTCATATGGAGTGTGTGCTTTTTTGTAAGCAATACTGATCTATGTGCAAAAAAAAAAAAAAAAGCCTCGTTGATTTCTGTAACACTTTTAAATGATCAAGAGCTAAGTATAAAAGTTTTGCCTAAGCACAGCATTCCCACATCAGTTCAAACGTTAATTCTTTTACATATCAAAAGGGTGCCCTTTGAGGCCAGCTGAGAGCAGAGGATTTATTTTATAAAGCCCACATTCGCTGGGCATGCATAGTAAATATTGTCATTAAGAATTTAGTGTAAAGCAGCTACACTCCTGTTCAAAACGGGCACTGAGGTGAACATGATAATGAAAACAAGCAGTTAAGAGGTAGTCACTTCCAGCAATTTTTGAATTGTGCTTTTCCTATTTCGTGCCTTTAAAAAAAAATCAACTTGAGAAGGTTGCAGATAAGGTTGGATGAAGAGAAAGAACTGATGTATGGGTCAAGAGCTCGGAGTTTAGAGGAGCCTGACCCAGAAAGGACAAGTTAGTATTGCTACAGCTAACAAAAAAGCAGAGTGCTTGTTAAATAAAGCCAATGACAAAATCTAGAGTGTAACACTTTGGGGAAAGCTGATAATTAACCCTCCATAACCTCTATTATTTTTCTGTGTGTGATTAGAATAAGTTGCCAATAACAGATGGAAAATTGATCAAAACAATTTTGTATTGAGATGTAAATTGCAAACCAGATGTGGTATCTGAACGTGCGAAGGGGGAAAGAAATCACCACCAAAAAATGTTAAAAATAACAAAAAATTTCGAATATTTTAGCAACATATTTCCCGTGGTGGAGTGGCATTAACCATTTCCTTTCTCCACATCCCGACCAAGCAGTATGAGAAAGTTCCAATCAGCCTTAAGGAAAAGGAATCCTGTCTTTATCCACTTGCAGCAAGCTACGTACCAGGGAAAATAAATTTGTTAAAATAATTAAATGTCATGTATTGATTCTATAGCAAGAGCTATTTAAAGTAAGCCTGGGTTAAGTAGCATTGGAATGGGCACGGAAAGCAATAAAAATAGCATATGGTTCTTGCACAAATAGGTTAGCTCTGAAAAAGACTAAAGAAATATTTTGATTTAAATCTTGCCTATCTAAGGCTCAACAAATATATTCTGAACCTCTTTTCCTCATCCCTTGGTTAACTCTGACAAGCCATAATATATGCAGTTGGATTTTGTGCCAATTTGTGTGTGTGTGTGCGTGCGTGTGTGAGTGTGTGTGCATATGGTTACGTAAGTGGTACGCTTACAGATCAATTTTGTGATTATAAATATAAGTAAAGAACTGTCTAAAACTCTGTTCACGTGAGCTAAGAGCTGCATATCCATCTAGAGAGCTCCAAAAATTATTCAGTTCATCAGCCTGTCCCTACTGACTTTATTTGGCTTAGAGTCAAACTGGCCTTGAAACATAGCCCCTGAAAGTGTCATTCTTACGATAAATCAGGTTGACAGAACATTGAAGTCATCTAAGGGGTCCCTTGGTCATTTTCGTCAGTAAAATCTTCCCTTACCAGTCTCTCCTATCTTTTCTGTCCTTGAGAAACACAATTCTCACTTGTATTTTGCTGAGCAATTTAACTCTCCACATTTTATTTAGCTTTGGAATCAACTTTGCATATGGAAATAGTCATTATTGTGCAGCTAACCAGTGAGAGGAAGCTTAAAACATCCATTTCTTTCTCCCCAAACAGAAAAAAATAATTATAGAAATAGATTTCCTTTCCAAGGTGAAATACGCCACTTTGCTTAGAATGCAGACACAGTTACACCAACTCTAATTTTGACATGTCATTTTTTTCTATTATGAATGCACACAGTTAGATTCTATCATGTATTCATATGATATACATAAGAAGCAGCATAGTATGGCACATGAGAGCATGAACTCCCTTTGAACCTTGACTCAGCCACTTCCTTGCTTTATGACTTTGACAAACTATTTAATCTCTCTGAAGTACAGTCTCAGGTTCCTCATCTATAAAAGAACAAGAATTCTGAGCTCATAGTGTTCTGTTGAGGGGATGCCTGGCATTCATAGTAAGCACTGAGTAACTGTTGTTATCATTGTTTAATTTTTAATTTTTGTGATTACATAGTAGGTGTATATATTTATGGGTAACATGAAATGTTTTGATATTGTCATGCAATGTGTAACAATCACATCAGGGGAAAAGGGTATCCGTCACCTCAAGGACTTAGCCTTGATATTTCACAGAATCCAATTATACTCTATTACCTATTCTAAAGTATACAATTAAATTATTTTTTACTATAGTCACCCTGTTGTGCTAGCAAATACTAGATCTTACTTATTATTTCAAACTGTATTTTGTACACATTAATTATTCCCCTTTCCCCCAACCCCCGAACTACTCTTCTCAGCCTCTGGTAAACATCCTTCTACTCACTAACTCCATGAGTTATATCATTCTGATTTTTAGTTCCCAGAAATAAGTGAGAACATACAATGTTTGTCTTTCTGTGCCTGGCTTATTTCACTTAATGTCCTCAAGTTCGATCCATGTGGTTGCAAATGACAGGATCTCATTATTTTTTATGGCTGAATAGTACACCATTGTGTAAATGTACCACATTTCCCTTACCCATTGTATTAGTTCATTCTCACGTTGCTATATAGAAATGTGAGACTGGGTAATTTACAAATAAAAGAGGTTTAATAGGTCCACAATTCTGTAGGCTGTGTGGGAAGGATAGTGGCTTTGGCTTTTGGAGAAACTTCAGGAGGCTTCCAGTCATGGCAGACAGTAAAGGGGGAGCAGCCATCTCACATGGCAGGAGCAGGAGCAAGAGGGTGAGAGGGGAGGTGCCACACACTTTTAAATGGCCAGATTTTGTGATAGCTCACTCACTTTGGCAAGGACAGTACCAGTGGGATGGTACTAAACCATTCATGAGAAAATTGCCCATGTGATTCAATCACCTCCCACCAGGCCCCACCTCCACCGTGCAAATTGCAATTTGACATGAGATTTCATGAAGACACAAATGCAAACCACGTCATGCATTTTTTTGTTGATAGACATTTAGGTTGCTTCTAAATCTTAACTATTGTGAATAGTGCTGCAATAAACATGTGAGTGCAGATATCTATTTGATATACTAATTTCCTTCCTTTTTTGTATGTAGCCAACAGTGGGATTACTGGATAATATGGTACCTGTATATTTAGTTTTTTGATGAAACTCCAATCACTTTCCCATAGTGCTTGTACTAAATGATATTCCCACCAACAGTATATGTATGAGGGCTCCCTTGTATCCACATCCTCCCCAGCATGTGATTGCCTCCCTTTTGAATATAAGCTATTTTAACTGGGATGATATATTATCTCATTGTAGTTTAGATTCATATTTCTCTGATGATCAGTGATGTTGAGGACCTTTTCATATGTGTATTGGCCATTTGTATGTCTTAAGAAATGTCTCTTCAGATCTTTTAACTATTTTTTATTGCATTAGCATAATTTTTTTCTATAGAATTGTTTGAGCTCCTTATGTATTCTGGTCATGAATCCTTGTCGGATGGGCAGCTTACAAATATTTTCTCCCATTCTGTGTATTGTCTCTTTGTTTTGATGATTGTATTTTTTGCTGTGAAGAAGCTTTTTAACTTGAGGGGATCCCATTTGTCCATTTTTCCTTTGGTTGTTTGTGTCTGTGACACATTGCTCAAGAAGTCTTTGCCCACTCAAATGGCTTGGAGAGTTTCTCCAAAGTTTTCTTTTAATAGTTTCACAGTTTGAAGTCTTAGATTTAGGTCTTTAATTCATTTGGATTTGATTTTTGTATATGGCAAGAGATAGGGGTCTAGGTTTTTTCTTAGGCTATGGATATCCAGTTTTCCCAGCACTATTTATAGAAGAGACTGTCTTTCCCCAGTGTTTGTTCTTGGCACCTTTGGCAAAAATGAGTTCACTGTAGGTGTGTGGATTTGTTTCTGGGTTCTCTATTCTGTTCCATTGGTCTATATGTCTGTTTTTATGTAATTACTATGCTTTTTTGGTTGCTATGCCTCTGTAGTATAATTTGAAGTCAGGTAACGTAATTCCTTCAGTTTTGTTCTTTTGCTTAGGATAGTTTTTGTTTTTCTGTGTCTTTTGTGTTTCCATATAAATTTGAGGATTTTTTTTCTTTTCCTGTGAAGAATATCATTGATATTTTTATAGGGATTGCATTGAATCTGTATATTGCTTTGGGTGGTATGAACATTTTAACAATATTGGTTCTTCCAGTCCATGAATATGGAATAACTTTTCATTTTGGCAGTCGTTTTTAATTGCCGGCATCAATGTGTTACAGTCTTCATTGTACAGATCTTTCACTTATTTGATTAAATTTATTCCTAGGTATTTTATTTTATTTGTAGTTATTGCTAATGGGATTACCTGCTTGATTTCCTTTTTTATTGTTTGCTGTTGGCATATAGAAATTCTACTAATTTTTTATCCTGCAACTTTACTGAATGCATTTATCACTTCTCATCAGTTTTTGGTGGAGCTATTAGGTTTCTCCAAAGATAAGATTATATCCTTTGCAAACAATGAAAATTTGACACCTTTCATTCCAATGTGGATGCTATTTATTTATTTATCATGTCTGATTGCCCTAGATAGGATTTCCAGTACAATGTTAAAGAGCAGTGGTGACAGTGGGCATGCATATTATGTTCCAGATCTTAGAGAAAAGGCTTTCAGATTTTCCGTATCTAGTATGATAGTAGTAGCTGTGGTTCTTTTGTATATGGCTTTCATTGTATTGAGGTACGCTCTTTCTATGGCCAGTTTTTGAGAGTTTCTATTATAAAAAGATATATAATAGTATCAAATGTCTTTTTAATATCAATTGAAATGATTATATCGATTTTGTCCTTCATTCTATGGATATGATGTTCCACATTTATTGATCTGCATATGTTGAACCATCCTTGCATCCCTGGGATAAATCCCAGTTGGTCATGATGAATGACCTTTTTAACATGTTGTTAAATTTGGTTTGCTAGTATTTGGCTATTTTCACATCCATATTCCTCAATGATATTGGACTGTAATTTTCTTTTTCTGATGTACCTTTGTATGGTTTTAGTATCAAGATAATAATGGCCATGTAGAATATGTTTGAAAGTATCCCCCCTTCCTCCATTTTTTTTTTTTTTTGGAATAGTTTGAGTAGGATTGGTATAATTTGTTCTTTAGAAGTTTGGTAGAATTCATCAGTGGATCCATTGCTTCCTGGGCATCTCTTCACTGGAAGCTTTTTTATTATGGCTTTGATCTTGTTACTTGTTATTGATCTGGTCAGGTTTTGAATTTCTTCATGGTTCAATCTTGGTAGATTGTATGTGTCTAGGAAATTGTCCATTTCTTCTAGATTTGCCAATTTGTTGGCGTGTGGTTGCACATAGTAACCACTAATGATCCTTTAAATTTCAGTGGTATCAGTTATAATGTCTCTGTTTTATCTCTGATTTTATTTATTTGGATACTCTCTGCTTTTCTTAGTCTCTCTAAAGGTTTGCTAATTTTGTTTCACTATTTTTAGAAAAATAAGTTTCACTGATTCTTTTCTATTGTTTTCTTCATTTCAATTTTATTTTTTCTATGATCTTTATTTTTTTTTCTTTTATTAATTTTTAGGTATGGTTTGTTCTCACTTTTCTAGTTCTTTAAGATGTTTTGTTGGGTTGTTTATTTGAAGTTCTTCATTTGTAGTGTAGTCACTTAGAGCCATAAATTTCTCTCAATATGGCTTTCACTTGATCCCATAGGTTTGGGTATGTTATATTGCCATTATCATTTATTTCAAGAAAAGTTTCGGTTTCCTCCTTAATTTATTTACTGACTCACTGTTCATTCAGGAGCATATTGTTTAATTTCCATGTATTTGTATAGTTTTGAAAGTCCTCTTTTTACTGATTTTTAGTTTCATCACATTGTGGTGAAAGAAGATATTTGATTCTTTTTAATGTTTTAATACTTGTTTTGTGACCTCACAAATGGTCTCTTCTTGAGAATCATCCGTATGCTGAGCAAAAAAAAAAAAAAAAAACATATTCTGCAGTCATTGGTTAAAATATTATGTAAATATCTATTTGTTCTATAGTGCAGATTAAGTCTGACATTTCTTAGTTGATTTTCTGTCTGGAAGATCTTTGTTGATTTTCTGTCTGGAAGATCTTTCCAAAGCTGTGAGTGGAGTGTTGAAGTTTTAAGCTATTATTGCATTTGGTTTATCCCTCTCTTTAGCTCTAACTATATTTGTTTTGTATATCTAGTTGCTTCAATGTTAGGTGCATATATATTTAAAATTATTATATGTCCTTGCTAAACTGTCCCCTTTATCATTGCATAGTAACCTTCTTAGTGTCTTCCTATAGTGTGTCTTGAAATCTACTTTTTCTGATAAAGTAGAGCTACTCCTGCTCTATTTTGGTTTTCCTTGGAATGGAATATCTCTTTCTATACCTTTGTTTTTAATCTGTAGGTGTCGTTATAGATGAAATGTGCTTCTTGTCGGCAATAAATTGTTGGGTCTTGTTATTTAATTCATTATGCCTCTCTATGTCTAATGATTGAAGAGCTTAGTCAATTTATATTTAATGTTGCTGTTGATTAGTAAGTACTTAATCCTGCCATTTTGTTATTTGTTTTATGGTCTTTTGTGATCTTCTCTGAAGCTTTTACATACTATTTTATAACTCATTGCCTGCTGATAACATCTTAACACTGCTTGTATAAACAAATGAACAAGCAAAAAGTAAAAACTCTGGATCTTAAATTTATCCCCTGACTTTTTAACTCTTTTTTGTTTTTGTTTATGTCTTACTGTATTGTCTGTGTCTTGGAAAGTTGTTGTAGTTTTTATTTTTGATTGGTTCATGTTTAGTCTTTCCACTCTAAGATATGATTAATTTACATTACACAGTTACGGTGTGATAATATTCTGTGTTTTTCTGTGTGCTTACTAAGACCAGTGAGTTTTTCACGTTCAGATGATATCTCGTTGGGTATAGTATGCTCTCAATTTTCTAATTCTTTTTTCTTTTTTTTTTTTTTTTTTTTTTTTTTTTTTTTTTTTTTTTTTTTTTTTTTTTTTTTTTTTTTAATTTTCTAATTCTTTAAGATGCATTGTTAGGTTGTTTATTTGAAGTTCTTCTTTCATAGTGTAGGCACACGGAGCTATAAGCTTCCCTCAATACTGCTTTCACTTTATTCCATAAATTTGGGTATGTTATACTTTCATTATCATTTGTTTCAAGAAAATTTGTTTCTTGAACTTGCTGATTGTTAACTCTCCTTTCTTTCTAGTTGAAGTACTTTCTTTAGCATTTCTTGTAGGACAGATGTAGTGCTGATAAAATCCCTCAGCTTTCATTTGCTGGGAAAGTCTTTATTTCTCATTCATGTTTGAAGTATATTTTTGCCAGATATACTATTCTAATGTAAACTTTTTTTTCCTTCAGCACTTTAAATACATCATGCCACTCTCTCCTGGTCTGTAAGGTTTCCAGTGAAAAGTCTGCTGCCAGACATATTGGAGCATCACTGTATGTTTTTCATTTCTTTTTTCTAGTTGCTTTTAGGATTCTTTATTTTTGACTATCAGAGTTTCATTTGTAAATGCCTTGGCACAGTATATATTTTTTTGGTAAATCATTTCTATGTTCTATAATTTACTTGTATTTGGATATTGATATATTTGCCTAGGTTTGGGAAGTTCTCTGTTATTATCCCTTTGGAAAAATCTTTCTACTCCTATCTCTTCTACCTCCTCTTTCAGAACAAAAACTCTTAGATTTGCATCTTTAGTGCTATTTTCCTAGATTCTGTTGGCATGCTTCATATTTTTATTATTTTTTCTTTTGTGTCCTCCAACTATGAATTTTCTAATAGCTTTCTTCAGGCTCACTTTTTTTTCTGCATGATCAATTCTGCACATTAAAAGACTGGTGCATTTTTTAGTATGTCGATTGCATTTTTCAGTTCAAGAATTTCTGCTTTTTTCATTTCTTTCAATCTTTTGTTAAATGCACCTGATAGAATTTTGAATACCTTCTCTCTGTTATTTTGAATTTCCTTGTCTTTCCTCAACCGAACTATTTTGAATTACCTGTTTGAAAAGTCATATATCTTTGTTTCTCCAGGATTGGTCCTTTTGCTTTATTTGTTTCATTTGATGAGGTAATGTGTTCCTGAATGGCCTTTTTTTTCTTCAACTTTTATTTTAAGTTCAGAGGTACATGTGCATAATGTGCAGGTTTGTTACATAGGTAAACGTATGCCATGGTCGTTTGCTGGACCAATCATTCCATCACATAGGTATTAAACCTAGCATCCATAAGCTATTCTTCCTTATGCTCTCCCTCCCTCTACCCAACCCTGACAGACCCCAGTGTGTGTTGTTCCCCACTATGTGTCCACATGTTCTTTCCTTTCAGCTCCCACTTACAAGCAAGAACATGCAGTATTTTGTTTTCTGTTCCTGTATTAGTTTACAGAGAATAATGTCTTTCAACTCCATCCATGTCGCTGCAAAGAACATAACCACATTTCTCTTTATGGCTACATAGTGTTCCATCATGGATATGTACCACATTTTCTTTGTCCAGTCTATCATTGATGAACATTTAGGTTGATTCCATGTGTTCGCTATTGTGAATGGTGCTGCAATGAATATATGTGTGCATGTATCTTTATCATAGAATGATTTATATTCCTTTGGGTATATACCAAGTAATAGGATTGCTTGTCAAATCATATTTTTGCCTCTAGGTCTTTGAGGAATTGCCACAGTCTTCCACAGTGATTGAACAAATTTATACTTCCACCAACAGTATAAAAGAATTTCTTTTTTTCCCACAACTTCACCAACATCTGTTGTTTTTTGGCTTTTTAAAAATAGCCATTCTGACTGGTATGAGATAATATCCCATTGTGGTTTTGATTTGCATTTCTTTAATGATCAGTGATGTTGACCTTTCTTCCATATTCTTGTTGGCCTCCTGTATGTCTTCTTTTGAAAAGTGTCTGTTCATGGCATTTGCTCACATTTTAATGGGGTTGTTTTTTGCTTGTAAATTTGCTTAAGCTTCTTGTAGACTCTCGATAATAGACCTTTGTCAGATGGATCAATTGTGAAATATTTCTTCCATTCTGTCAGTTGTCTGTTCACTCAGATGATAGTTTCTTTTGCTGTGCAGAAGGTCTTTTGTTTAACTAGATCCCACTTGTCAATTTTGGCTTTTGTTGCAATTGCTTTTGGCACTTTTGTCATAAAATCTTTGCCATGCCTATGCCCTGAATGGTATTGCCTAGATTTTCTTCTAGAGTTTTTATGGTTTTAGGTTTTACATTTGTCTTTAATCTATCTTGAGTTAATTTTTGTATATGGTGTAAGGAAGGGGCCCAGTTTCAATTTTTCTGCCTATGGCTAGCAAGTTCTCTTAACATTGTTATTAAATAGAGAATCCTGTCCCCATTGCTTGTTTTTATTCAGGTTTGTCGAAAAATAGATAGTTGTAGGGGTGTGGTCTCATTCCTGAGTTCTCTATTCTGTTCTATTAGTCTGTGCATCTGTTCTTGTACCAGTACCATTCTGCTTTGCTTATTGTAGCCTTGTAGTATAGTTTGAAGCCAGGCAGTGTGATACCTCGAGTTTTGTTCTTTTTGTTTAGAATTACTTTGGCTATTGGCACTCTCTTTTGTTCCATGGGAATTTTAAAATAGTTTTTTTGAATGTCAATGGTAGCTTAATGGGAATAGCATTGAATCTATAAATTACTTTGGACAGTATGGCCACTTTCACTATATTGATTTTTTCTATCCATTAGCATGAAATGTTTTTCCACTTGTTTGTGTCTTCTCTGATTTCTTTGAGCAGTGGTTTGTAGTTCTCCTTGAAGAGGTCCCCCACTTCCCTTTTAAGCTGTATTTCTAGGTATTTTATTCTTTTTGTAGCAGTTGTGAATGGGGAGTTCATTAATGATTTTGCTCTGAACTTGTCTGTTGTTGATGTATAGGAATGCTAGAAAATTTGCACATTGATTTTGCATCCTGAGACTTTGCTGATTTTGTTTATTATCTTTAGAAGCTTTGGGACTGAGACAATGGGGTTTTCTAGATATAGGATTATGTCATCTGCAAACAAAGATAATTTCACTTCTGCTTTTCCTATTTGAACACCATTTATTTATTTCTCTTGCCTGATTGCCCTGGTCAGAACTTCCACTACTATGTTGAATAGGAGTGGTGAGAGAGGGCATCCTTGCTTTTGATGGTTTTCGGTGGAATGCTTTCAGCTTTTGTCCATTCAGTATGATATTTGTTGTGGGTTTGTCATAAATGGATCTTATTATTTTGAGGTATGTGCCTTCAATACCTAGTTTATTGAGAGTTTCTAACATGATGGCATGTTGAATTTTATTTAAGGTCTTCTTTGTATCTATTGAGACAATCATGTGGTTTTTGGTTTTGGTTCTGTTTATTTGATGAATCATGTTTATTTATTTGCGTATGTTGAACCCATCTTGTCTCCTGAGGATGAAACCAACTTAATTATTGTGAATAAGCTTTTGGATGTGCTGCTGGATTTGGTTTGCCATTATTTTGTTGAGGATTTTTGCATCGATGTTCATCAAGGTTATTTGTCTGAAATTTTCTTTTACTGTTGTATCTTTGCCAGGTTTTGATATCAGGATAATCCTAGCCTCATAGAACAGGTTAGGAAGGAGTCTCTCATTTTCAATTTTTTGGAATAGTTTCAGTAGAAATGGTACCCGATCTTTTTTGGGCTTCTGGTAGAATTCAGCTGTGAATCCATCTGGTCCTGGATTTTTTCTTCTTGGTAAGCTACTTATTACTGTCTCAGTTTCAGAACTCATTATTGGTTTATCCAGGAATTCAATTTCTTCTTGGTTCAGTCTTAGGAGGGTACATGTGTCCTGGAATTTATTCATTTCTTCTGTATTTTTCAGTTTATGTGCATAGAGGCATACCTAATATTCTTAGATTTTTTTAATAATTCTGTAGTGCCAATGGTGGTGTTCCCCTTATCATTTTTTTATCATTTTTGATCACATTTATTTGATTCTTTTCTCTTTCTTTCTCTATGAGTCTAGCTAGCAGTCTATCTATGTTTTTTAATTTCTCCAAAAGACCAGATCCTGTATTCACTGATTTTTTTAAAGGTTTTTCGTGTTTTCTATCTCTTTTAGTTCAGCTCTAATTTTGGTCATTTTTTTGTCTTCCTCTAGCCTTAAGGTTCATTTGCTCTTAGTTATCTAGTTCTTTTAATTGTGATATTAGTTTATTAACTTGTGACCTTTCTAGCTTTTTGATGTGGACTTTTTTGTGCCATAAATTTCCCTGTTAACACTGCTTTAGCTGAGTCTCAGAGATTCTGGTACAATGTCTCTTTGTTCTCATTTGTTTCAAGAAACTTCTTGATTTCTGCTTTAATTTCATTATTTGCCCAAAAGCCATTCAGGAGAAGGTTATTCAATTTCCGTGTAATTGTTTGGTTTTGAGTGAATTTCTTAATCTTGATTTCTTAGTCTTGAATTTGATCGTGCTGTGGTCCAAGAGACTCTTTGTTATGTTATGTTCTTTTACATTTCTTAAGGAGTGTTTTACTTCTGATTATTTGATCAGTTTTAGAGTAAGTGCCATGTGGTGATGAGAAGAATGTACATTCTGTTGTTTTGAGGTGGAGAGTTATGTAGATTCCTGTCAGGTTCATTTGATCCTGTGCTGAATTCAGGTTCTAAATATCTTTGTTAATTTTCTGTCTTGATGATCTGTCTAATGTTGTCAATGGGGTGTTAAAGTCTCCCACTCTTGTTTTGTGAGGGTGTAAGTCTCTTTGAAGATCTCTAAAAACTTGCTTTATAAATCTGGGTGCTCCTGTGTTGGGTGCATATATATTTAGTATAGTTTGCTCTTCTTGTTGAACGTTTTACCATTATGTAATGCCCTTAATTTGTCTTTTTTTATCTTTGTTGGTTTGAAGTCTGTTTTACGAGAACCTAGGATTGAAACCCCTGTTTTACTGTTTTCCATTTGCTTGAGAGATTTTTGTTCATCCCTTTGTTTTGAGTCTATACGTGTCTTTGCTTGTGAGATAGGTCTCTTAAAGACAGCATAAAAATAGGTCTTAGTTCTTAATCCAACTTGCCACTCTGTTTTTTAACCAGGGCATTTAGCTCATTTACATTTAAGGTTCGTATTGATATGGTGTGAATTTGATCCTGTCATCATAATGTTAGCTGGTTATGTTGCAGACTTGTTTATGGGATTGCCTCATAGTGTAACTTGTCTGTGTACTTCAGTGTGTTTTTGTAGTGGCTGGTAATAGTTTTTTCTTTCCATATTTAGCACTTCCTTCAAAAGCTCTTGCAAAGTAGGCCTGGTTGTGATGAATTTCCTCATCATTTGCTTGTCTGAAAAGGGTCTTATTTCTCATTCACTTATGAAGTTTAGTTTGGCCAGATTTGAAATTAAGGGTTGGAAATTCATTTATTTCATAATGTCAAATATTGGCCCCCAGTTTCTTCTGGCCTATAGGGTTTCCACTGAGAGGTCCACTGTTAGTCTGATGGACTTCCCTTTGTAGGTGACCTGACCTTTCTCTCTGGCTGCCCTTAACATTTTTTCTTTCATTTTTACCTTAGATAATCTGATTATTATGTGTTCTGGGGTTGATCTTTCTGTTCAGTATCTTACTGGTGTTCTCTGCAGTTTCTGAATTTGAATGTTGGCCCACCTTCCTAGGTTGAGGAAGTTTTCCTGGATGATAGCCTGAAGTATGTTTTCTAACTTGGTTCCATTCTCCCCATCTCTTTCAGGTACCCCCGTCAGTCATAGGTTCAATCTCTTTACATAATTCCATATTTCTCAGAAGTTTTATTCATTCCTTTTTATTTGTTTTTCTCTATTTTTGTATGCCTGTCTCATTTCAAATAGTTTTCGAGCTCTGAGATTCTTTCCCCTGCTTGTTCTATTCTGCTACTGATACTTGTGATTGCATTGTAAAGTTTTCATTTTGTGTTTTTCAGCTTCATCTGGTTAGTTATGTTCCTTTCTAAACTGAAAAATGCTATGGTTCTGGCAGGCTTGTAAAGGTGCTGTGTTGAGGGTCTTAGACAAGATCTGGAATAATTCTTTGGATTATCAGACAGAGATTCTTGTTCTTTTTCTGTTACTTTCTCTCAAACAAATGGAGTCTCTCTCTGTGTGTTCTTAGCTGCCTGGAGCTGGCAGTGGAGTGTCACAAGCACCCCTATGGCTACTGCCACTAGGGCAGCACTACATCAGGTATGAAGACAGCACAGTTCTGGGTCTCACCCATGGCCTGCTGTAACCAGTCCTGGCTACTGCCTGTGTTTGCTCAAGGCATTGGTGTTCTGCAGTCCACAGGTGGTGAAGCCAGTCAGGACTGTGTCATTCCCTTCAGAGCAGAAAGTTTTCCCTGGCCTGAAGGGTCCAGAGGTACTGTCTTGGACCAGGGACTAAAATCAAACAAACAAACAAAACCCTTAGAATTTGACATAGTGTTCTGTAGTACTGCAGCTGAGCTGGCACTGAAATCACAAGACAGATTTTTCTATTCTTTTCTCACCTTTACAAAGGCAGAAGAACCTCACCCAATGGCCACCTCCACCACAGGCACACAGGGAGTACTACCAGGCTACCAACAATGTTCGCTTAAGGCCCAAGGGCTCTTCTGTAAGTTCATGGTGAGTGATACAAGCCTTGGAACTTACCCTTCTGTATGGTGAAATCCCCTCTCACCCAGGGCATGTCCAGAAATTCCATTCAAGTGCCAAAGCCTGAAATTGGGGATCCCAAGAACCCACCCACTGTGGCAGGGCTGGTACCTAAAGTGCGAGACAAAGTCTCCTTTACTTTTCCCTCTTCTTTTCTCAAACAGAAGGAATCTCTCTTCATAGTCATGATAGCTGGGAATACGCTAATTCCCACCTGAAGCGTGAAAGTTTCAGAGTGTCTGAGGCCTACTATGTACTACCTGAGTACTGCCACTGGTTATTCAGGGACTAAGTGCTCTTCAGATAGAAGGTAATAAATCCTGACAAGACTGACTCCTTCCCTTCAAGGCAAGGGGTTCCCATCTAGCCAAGTGTGTGTCTAGAAATGTCATCTGAGCGCTAGGACCTGAAATAGCATCCTTGTAACTCTGACCCATGCCTTATCCTACTGTGGCAGAACTGGTATCCAAGATGCTAGACAAATGTCATTGTTAACACTTTCCTCTCCTCTCCTCAAGAGGAAGAAAGGGGTCTTTTTGAAGCCACGAAGCCATGAGCTATTCAGCCTGCTGTTATTGGGGTGATGAAACCTGCACTCCTCTAGCCACACTGGCTTGTGTCTCAGTAGGTCACGTGCCCCACTTCCCACCCCAGTTTACCGACTCTGGGCCCATTTCAGCACTAGGACTCTTCTAGGAGTAGTAGCCTGAACTGCCTTTCAAATTTATTTAGGGCCCAGGAGCACTCTAGCTTGAGGTGGCAAGGCTTGCAGGAACTCCCGTTTTGACTGCTGGGATGGGTGACTCCCCTCTGGCTGGGGCTGGTTTAAATACTCCCTCCATGGGTGCGTGACAGCTGAGTTCAGTCTGGTTTTGTTTTCTTCTATAACAGGGCAGCACTAAGTTCGATGCACTGTCTCTCAATTGCTGCACTCTAATTTCCCACGTGCACAGATTCTCTTTCCATGCTGCATGGTCATTGTCAAAAAATTGGGAAGGGATGGCACTGACAAATCAAGACTGTTTTCTCTACTTCTTCAGTGCTTTTTTCAGTGATATAAAGTTCAAACCAGGTACTCTGAGTGCTCACCTGATACTTGGTTCTTCCGAAAGCCTTTTTTTTTGTGTAGATAGTTGTTAAATTGTTGCCCTTGCCAGGGGGATAATTGGTGGAGCCTTCTCTTCTGCCATATTTCTTGACCTATCTCCTATTATCATTTTTGACCTTGCAGTCTGTGTTGTTCAAGAACTCTAGGTTTGGGCTCCAGGCTGACAGATTAAAATATTGTTTCTTCCTTGTAGTTTATGTATGACTTTGGTTGATTTCTTAACCCCTTTGTCCCTGAGTCTCCTGTAAATAAGAATAACTGTAAATAGGAATAATAGTAGTAGCTACCTCATGGTATTTTTGAGAGAATTAAATTAAATAAATATAATGTAGTTAGAATAGTTTCCAGAGTTTAGTCTGCACTATATAGCTATTAAATATTATTAGTATTAATTTTATGTCTACTGTAAAATGTTGAAGTCCTATTTTGTCTCAGTATCCTCTTTACTAAGATTCTCAGGAAATTATGTTATTTGCATAAAGCGTGGTTTTACTTTTCCTAAGCAATTGTTTTATTTTCATCTAATGGATGTTGTGTATAACATATCAAATTGTTTTTCTAATTTTATATGTACTATTATAAACTTTATAACAAAATATGAGGTTCATCTCTAATGCGTTTATGAACATTAATGATAAAATCTTTTAAAATGTCTGATTAATAGGTTTGCTTTCCATCCTTTCCCTTGATTTTATCTGAGTTTACTATTTAACTGCTACATATTATTGTTTCTGTTTTTTGTTCTATGTTATGCATTTTTAAATAGCATAATTCTACCTTTGAACACATAGAGGTATGTATAAAGTTAAATAAACCAAAAAATAAAAGATGGGTAGGCTTCAACAGGATAACTTTAAATAAAAGTTTGCTTTCTACATTCTCTTGGAAATGACATAGTGTATTTTTAATGAACAGGTGAGAACAAGGAGAATAATAATTTTGGAGTGAAATCTAGGCTTTTCTTGTTTTCTCACAGTGAAAATTAGTGAGTTATACCCTCTTTTCACAAACCATGTTTTATTTTTACAAGAGTAGAGACGCAACATAAAAGCAAGATAAATTCTAATTTATCAGGCATATATTTACTAATTTTTCCATATGTAATTTATTTCCACCATTTATGAGATAATTTAAACCATACCTGTTGTGTGTGGCTGACATATGGCTCACTAGGGAAGTTATTTCTTCTTTTCTAATTGGAGACAGAGTCTTACTCTGTCACCCAGGCTGGAGTGCAGTGGTTCCGGCTTCAAGCAATTCTCCTGTCTCAGCCTCCCATGTAGTTGGGACTACAGATGCACGCCACCAAGCCCTGCTAATTTTTGTATTTTTAGTAGAAACGGAGTTTCACCATATCAATTAGGCTGATCTCGAACTCCTGACCTCAGGTGATCCACGCACCTCGGCCTCCCAAATTGCTGGGATTACAAGCGTGAGCCACCGCGTCGGGCCCTATTTTTTCTTAAAGATTACCTCGAGGTAATTAGAGATCTATTTAGAATAAGTAAAAATTATTTTTACTGCATTTAAAATATTTTTTCTAGAGTAGTATTTCTTCTTTTTCCTTCTGACTCTTCTAGCAATGTTTAAGTTTAAATGGTGTTCAGAAATAACTCTTTGAAGATTAATTTTTTTAAAAGCAACTGAAAATGTTATGGCATTTAAAAATTACTGCTATCATAGATTCATTATATAAATAGAACATGGCTGGGTGTGGTGGCACATGTCTGTAATCCCAGCACTTTGGGGGGCCAACATGGGCGGATCACCTGAGATCAGGAGTTTGAGACCAGCCTGGCCAACATGGTGATACCCTGTCTCTACTAAAAATACAAAAATTAGCTGCACATGGTTGTGGGCGCCTGTAATCCCAGCTACTCAGGAGGCTGAGGCAGGAGAAGCGCTTGAATCCAGGAGGTGGAGGTTGCAGTGAGCCTAGATTGCGCGACTGCACTCCAGCCTGGGCAACAAGAGTGAAACTCTGTCTCATAAATAAATAAATAAGTAAAAAGTAGAACATTTCCAGGTGATTTTCCTCCTAATATTTTCCTATCTATAATTTTTTCTGAAATACTTTAAAGTTTGAGCTGCCATTTGCTGGGGTAAAAGTCTTTAGTGCTCTGTCTCTAAGATCCATTCCTATATGTTACCACTTTTTATTTTAATATTTCTGCACTTAGTAAATAATTTTTTTCTATATTATGGAATTTATGTACTAATGATGCTTTTCATTTTCCTAAGGTAGAATTAAAAAAAGAAATTCACTGATTTTTCTCTATAGAGTTATTTCATTCCTAATAATAATTGTTTTGAAAGCTATTTTCTTATCTTTATTCCATATTGAATATGAATAATAAATAAAGCAATAAGATAAAAATTAGAAGTGATTGATATTAACCTAGACATAAAGGCATAGCTTTTTAAAATAAAATTTTAAAATGAGATTAAATTTATGCAACAGAAAGTACCATTTTAAAATTAAAATTTAGGCCGGGCGCAGTGGCTCAAGCCTGTAATCCCAGCACTTTGGGAGGCTGAGATGGGCGGATCACGAGGTCAGGAGATCGAGACCATCCTGCCTAACTCGGTGAAACCCCGTCTCTACTAAAAAATACAAAAAACTAGCCGAGCGAGGTGGCCGGTGCCTGTAGTCCCAGCTACTCGGGAGGCTGAGGCAGGAGAATGGCGTAAACCTGGGAGGCGGAGCTTGCAGTGAGCTGAGATCCGGCCACTACACTCCAGCCTGGGGGACAGAGCGAGACTCTGTCTCAAAAAAAATAAAAATAAAAATTAAATTAAATTAAATTAAAATTTAGTGGGTTTTAGTATACTCAAAATGTTGTGGAAACACCCCCATTATCAGATCCCAAAACATTACCATCAATCCATAAAGGAACTCTGCACGTGTTAGAAGTCAATCCCAGTATACATATTTCCCCTCTCTGCTGTCTTTATAGATTTGTCTATTCTGGACTTTTCATAAAAATAAAAGCATACAATACATGAAACTTTCTTTCTGACTCCTTTTATTTAGCATAATGGTTAAAAGCTTCTTTCACATTATAGAATAGATAAGTATTTAATAGCTTTATTTTCATTGTGATAAAATACATATAAAAAATGCCATTTTAATCATTTTTTAACTGTGAAATGGAGAGGCATTATTAACACTCACAATGCTGAGCAACTGTCACCACTATCTATTTTCAGTCCTTAGTTTCCTATCTCATTTCAGACGTTTGAGTCTACTCTCTTTGTGTAAGTCACTTTCCTAAAGGTTTATCAACTTTGCTGACGCTTTGAAGAACTCTCAGTTTCACTGATTTTCTCTATTGTTTTTCTGTTCTCCATTTTGTTTATCTACATTCTAATCTTTATTATTTTCTTTCTTCTGTTAATGTTGGGTTTGGTTTGTTCTTTTTTTTTTCTAATTGCTTAAGGTATATAATCAGATTACTAATTTAAGAATTGTTCTCTTTTTGTCTTTTTCTATAATTGGCACATAATAATTGGTTGTATTTATGGGATATAGAGTGATAATTTAATAGATATATACAATGTGGAATAATCGAATCAGGATAATTAGTATATCTATCACCTGAAACATTTAACATTTATTTGTGCTGTAAACATTTGAAATAATCTTTTAGCTCTTTGAAAAACTACAATTAATTATAATTAACTGTTGTCACTCTGCAGTGCCACCTAAAATTAAAACTTATTCATTCTATGTAGCTGTAATTTTGTATCTGTTAACTAAATATTCCTTATGCTCCCCTCCACTTCCCCTTCCTAGCCTCTAACAACCACAATTTTATTCTCTATTTCTATGAGAGTAAAATTGGACTTTCTCTCAACTTGTTTATTAGCTCCCACATATGAGGAATGATACGCAGTATTTATCTTTATGTACCTGACTTATTTCACTTAAACATAGTATGCTCGAGGCTCATCTATGTTTCTGTGAATGATAGCATTTTATTCTTTTTTAACGCTGAACAAAAATGGATTGTGTATGTGTACTACATTTATCTATTTATCTGTTGATTGATATTGAAGATAATTTTATATCTTGACTATTGTGAATAATGCTGCAATAAACATGAGAGTGCACATATCTTTTTGATATACCGATTACCTTTTCTCTAGATAAACAGCCACCAGGGGGATTGCTGGATTATATGGTAGTTCTATTTTTACAGTTTCGGGATACCTTCATACTGTTTTCCATAATGACTTTATTCATTTCTGATTATAACAACAATGTATAAAAGATCCATTTTCTCCACATAATGACCAGCATGTTATCTTTTATCTTATTGAACATCGACAATCTAACTCTAGTGAAATACCTCATAATGGTTTTGAATTGTATTTTCATGATGATTAGTGATGTTGAGCACTTTTAAATCAATTTCACTTATTATTGTTACATAGTAGATGTGAATATTTTCAACATATATAATAATTTAATACCTATATAATTTATAGAGTAATTTAATTAGAATATTCATGAACTTAAATATTTGTCTTTTATTAATGCTAGAAACATTTAAATTATTATTTTCTAGCCATTTTTGAAATATACAATACATTATTGTGAACTATAATCACCTTACTGATTTATCAAACACTATGTATTATTTCTTCTTTCAAACTATATAATTGTGCCCATTAATCAACCTTTTTGTTGTCCCATTCCCATCCCTTCTCAGTCTCTGATAACCACAGTCCACTCTGTGGGATTCACTTTTTTTTTAGCTCCCACATGAGAAAGATCATACAATATTTGCCTTTCTGTGCCTGACTTATGTCACTTATAATGACCTCTAGCTCCATCTATGTTCCTTCAAATGACAAAAATTCATTCCTTTTATGTCTGAATAATATTTCACTGTGTATATCTATCCCATTTTTGTTCTCCACTGATGGATATTTAGGTTGATTCCATATTTTGGCTATTGTGCTGCAATAAACATGGAAATGTGTATATCTATTTTCTATATTTATTTTTTTTTCTCTTGTATACACACCCAATGGTGGAATTGCTGGATCATGTGGTAGTTCTATTTTGAGTTATTTTGAGGGGAAGCTCCATACAATTTTCCATAGTGGATATGCTATTTCATGTTTACACCAACATGGTGTAAGTGTTCCTCTCTTCACACCCTTGCCAGCATCTTTTATTGCCTGTGGTTTTGATAGCAGGCATTTTAACTGAGATGAAATGCCAAATCACTGTGATTTTGATTTACATGTATGTGATGATTACTGATGTCGAGCATTGTTTCCTGTACTCATTGGCTATTTGTCTCACTCTATTGCCCAGACTGGAGTGCAATGGTGCGATCTTGACTCACTGCAACCTCCTCCTCCAGGGTTCAACTGATTCTCCTGCCTCAGCCTCCTGTATAGCTGGGACTACCGGTGCATGCCACCACACCCAGCTAATGTTTTGTATTTTTAGCAGAGATGGGGTTTCACTGTGTTAGCCTGGATGATCTCAATCTCCTGACCTCATGATCCGCCTGTCTTGGCCTCCCAAAGTGCTGAGTTTACAGGAGTGAGCAACCGCACCCAGCCCCTTTGTTCATTTTTAATCCAATTATTTGGGTTTTAATTTTTGTTTCTGAGTTGTTTGAGCTCCCTATGTGCTCTGATTATTAATCCCTTGTCAGATGAATGGTTTGCAAATATTTTCTCTTCTTCTGTGGGTCCTCTTTGGACTTTATTGATTATTTCTTTTGTTGTGCAGTTTCTTTTTTAGCTTTATGTGATCCCCTTTGTCTATTTTAGCTTTGTTTGCCTGAGATTTTGAGATCTTATACAAAAATTTTTGCCCAGAGCAATTTCCTATATTGTTTTCCTAATGTTTCCTTCTAGTAGTTTCATAGTTTCAGGTCTTACATGCAAGTCATTAATCCATATTAATTTGATTTTTCTGTATGATGTGAGATAGGGACCTAGTTTCATTATTTTGCATATGAATATCCAGTTTTCCCAGAACCATTTATTGAAGAGCCTGTTCTTTCACTATTGTATGTTTGTGGCACATTTATCAAAAATGAGTTGGCTGTAAGTACATGGATTTATATGTGTGTCCTTTATTCAGTTTTATTGGTCTGTGTGTCTGTTTTTATGTTAGTACCATGCTGATTTGGTTATTATAGCTTTGAAGTGTATTTTGAAGTCAGGAAGCATGATATCTCCAGCTTTGTTCTTTTTGCTCATGATTGCTTTGGCTATTCAGGGTCTTTTTTGGTTCCATATAAATTTTATAATTTTTTGTCTATTTCTGTGAAGAATGTCATGTAGACTATGTATCCATATGATATAACTAGGAAACAGGATGGAGTGGTACCTGAGAGCATAAACTCCCTTTGAGCCTCAGCTCAGCCACTTTCTTGTTTTATAACCTTGGCAAACTATTTAATCTCTCTGAGGTACACTCTCAATTTCCTCATCTATAAGAAAGAGAAAATAATTCAAATTATTTTTGTGGGTCCATGTATTTTGTGGTACCATATAAATTTTAATATTTTTTCTATTTCTATGAAGAATGCCATTGGCATTTTGATAGATACTGCATGGATCTGCAAATTGCTTTGAATAAAATTATAATTTTAACAATATGAATTCTTCAATTTCAAAGCATGAAGTGTCTTTTTATGTTTTTATATCATTTTAAATTTCTTTCATCAGTGTTGTATAGTTTTCCTGGTACCCATATTTTACTTCTTTGGTTAAATGGATGCCTAGGTATTTTATATTTCTTGTAGCTATTGGAAATGGGATTGCTTTCTTGATATCTTTTTCAGATTTTTTGCTCTTGGCTCATATAAATGCTAGCAATTTTGTATAATTTTGTATTCTGCAATTTTATTGATTGTATTTATCTGTTTTAATAGTTATTTTGGTGGACCGTGCATGGTGGTGCACGCTTGTAATGCTAGCACTTTGGGAGGCTGAGATGGGTGATCACTTGAGGCCAGAAGTTTGAGAACAATCTGGCCATAATGGTGAAACTCCGTCTCTACTAAAAATTCACAAATTAACTGGTCATGGTGGCACATGCCTGTAGTCCCAGCTCCTTGGGAAGCTGAGGCACGAGAATCACTTGAACCCAGGATGTAGATGTTGCAGTGAGCTGACATTGCGCCGCTGGACTCCAGCCTCGGTGACAGAGACCCTTTCTCCAAAATAAATAAATAAATAAATAGTTATTTTGGTGGAGTCTACAGGTTTTTCCAAGTGTTAAGATCCTGGCATCTGCAAACAAGGCTAATTTGGCTTCTTTCTTTCCAATTTGAATGTCTTTCTTTATCTTGCCTTATTGCTCTAACCTGAATTTGCAGTTATAATGTTGAATAAAAGTGAGAAAAGTGGGCATATTTGACTTGTTCAAGATTTTAGAAAAATTGCTCTCAATTTTTTTCTGTTTTGTATGATGTTAGCTGTGGGTTTACCATATCTGGTTCTTGTTATTTTGAGGTTTTTTTTTTTTTTTTAGACTTAGTTCATTGAGGGTTTTAATCATAATGGAATGCTGAATTTCATTGAATAATTTTTGAGCATGTATTGAAATAATCATAGGGTTTTCTTCCTTAGTTCTATTAACATAATGTATCTCATTTACTAATTTGCATGTGTTGAATCATCCTTATGTCACTAGGATGAATCCTACTGGATCTTGGCAAATTATCTTTTTAATTTGTTGAATTAGGTTTGGTAGTATTTTGTTGAGGAATTATGCATAGGTTGATCTACTGTATCTTTCTCTGGTTATTTTATTGAGATAATGGTAGTCTTTTAGAATAAGTTTAAACCTCTTCCTTTCTCTTCAAATTTTTGATGAGCTAGAGTAGAATTGTGACTATTTCTTCTTCAAAAGTTTTGGAGAATGCAAAAGTATAGCTGTCAATTCTTGGATTTTTAAACATTTTTGATGGGAGAATCTTTATTATGGCATCGACCTATGGCATCATCCCCATTACTCATTATTGGTTTGTTGAAGTTTTCATGGTTCAATCTTGGTAGATTGTATGAGTCAAGGAATTTATCCATTTCTTCTAGGATTTTCAATTTGTTGGCATATAATTGTTTATAATAGTCTCTAAAGTTTCTTTGTATTTCTGTGGTCCCAAATGTCATAGCTTCTTTTTTTTTATTGGTGATTTTTATATATTAGGTAGGGTCTTCTCTCTTTTTTCTTAGTCTAGATAAAGGTTCATAGATTTTCTCATTTTAGAAAGCAACTTTTCATATCATTGATCTGTATTTTTGTCAAAATTGTATTTATTTCTGATCTGATCTTTATTATCTTTTTCTTTCTATTACTTTTGAGTTTGTTCTTACTTTTCTACTTCCTTGAGGTACCTCACTTGGTTGTTTATTTGAAGTCCTTCCACTTCTGTATATAAACATTTATTGCCATAATCATCCCTCTTAGTACTGCTTTTTCCCTATCCCATAGATTTTGGTATGTGGTAGGTTTTTGTTTGTTTGTTTGGTTGGTTGGTTGGTTGGTTTTTCATTTGTTTCAAAATGTTTTTAAAATTTCCTTCTTCATTTTTTTTTTTTTTTACTGACGCATTCATAAAGAGCATGTTGTTTAATTTTCATGTGTTTATGTATTTCCAAGGTTCCCCTTGTTACTGATTTCTAGTTTTCTTCCATTATGATCAGAAAATATACTTGATTTAATTTCTACTCTTTTGAATTTGTTGAGACTTGTTGTGTGGCCTAAGATATGGTCTATTTTAGAGAATGTTCCATGTGCTGATGACAACAAAGTGTATAATGCAGCAGTTAGGTGAAATGTTCTGCAAATATCTATGTCTATTTGGTTCCGTGTGTAGTTTAACTGATGTTTCTTTGTTAACTTTCTGTCTGGATAATTTGTCCATTCCTGAGATTGAGTTGTTGATGTCCCCTGCCATTATTGTATTGAAGACTATCTTTCCCTTTAAATCTATTAATGTTTGCTTTATATACTTAGGAGTTCCAATAGTAGCTATATAGATATTTATAATTGTTATATAACTTTCGGTCCATGTGTGCCTTTGTAGGTGAGGTGGTTATAATGTAGCCAGCATATAGTTGGGTCTGATATATCCATTGAGCCACTTTGTGCCTTTTAATTGAATAATTGATTCAATTTACATGTGGTGACAGTATTGATAAGTAAGGACTTACTACTGCCATTTTGTTGCTTTATTTCTCTTTCCTTCATTCTTTTATTTTTAAAGGATGATAACTTATCTTAGATCACAAATAAAAAAAATAGAAAAATGAAAAAAAAAAACTCTACACTTTAACTCCATTTTTCACATTTAGACTTAAGTTGTCTCAATTTTCATATTTTTATATTGCCTGTCTCTTAACAGGTTGCTGTGGTTATTACTGTTTTTGATAAATTTGTCACTTGGGCTTTATAATAAAGTTATGAGTGGATTGCACGCCAAAATTACAGTATTAGAGTAGTCTGGATTTATCTATGTACTTAGATTTGCCAGTGGGTTTTACACTTTCAAATGTTTTGTTTTTGCACATTAACATCTTTTTCTTTCAGGATGAAACACTCGTTTTAGAATTTCTTTTTTTTTTTTATGTTTGTTTCCATTTCTTTCTTTTTTTTTTTTTTTTATACTTTAAGTTCCAGGGTACATGTGCATAACGTGCAGGTTTGTTACATATGTATACTTGTG
>NW_012116611.1:1386511-1413656 GCF_000951035.1 Colobus angolensis palliatus
CGCCCTGCTTCATCTCTCGCTGGTCAGGCTGCAGCAGCTGACCAGCACCGATTGTCCGGCACTCCCTAGTGAGATGACCCCAGTACCTCAGTTGAAAATGCAGAAATCACCGGTCTTCTGTGTCGCTCATGCTAGGAGTTGGAGACTGGAGCTATTCCTATTCGGCCATCTTGCTCCGACCTGTCGTTTTAGAGTTTCTTATAATACATGACAGGTGATGGTGAATTATCTCAGTTTTTGTTCATCTGGGAAATACTTTATCTCTTCTTCATATTTGAAGACTAGCTGACCAGGCGGGGTGGCTCACGTCTGTAATCCCAGCACTTTGGGAGGCCAAGGTGGGTAGATCACAAAGTCAGGAATTCAAGACCAGCCTGGCCAAGATGGTGAAACCCCGATTCTACTAAAAATATAACAATTAGCTGGGCATGATGGCGAAGGCCTGTAATCCCAGCTACTTGGGAGGCTGAGGCAGGGAATTGCTTGAACGCGGGAGGTGGAGGTTGCAGTGAGCCAAAATAGCACCACTGCACTGCAACCTGGACACCAGAGCAAGATTCTGTCTCAGGAAAAAAAAAAAAGAGAGAGAAAGAAGAGTATCTTTCCTGGATACAATATTGTTGGATGACAGTGGTTTTGTTTGTTTGTTTGTTGCACTTTGAAAATGTCATCATACACCCTTCTGGCCTGAATGATTTTTAATGAGAAGTTTGTTACATGAATTGAAACTCTTTTATGTTATTTTCTTATTTTATATTGATGCTTATAGGTTCCTCTCTTCGTGCTTGACATTTGATAATTTGATTATTATATGCCTTGGAGTAGTCTTATTTGACTCTAATTATTTTGGTGTTCTCTGACCTTCCCGTACCTAAATATTTATCTCTTTCTTAAATTTTGGAAAATTTTATGTTACTATTTCTTCTGATAAGCTTTCCACCATGCCCTTGTTTAGCTCCTCTTTGAACACCAATAATTCTTAGAGTTGGTTTTTTGAGATAATTTTTGACTTTTTTACTTTATCTTCATTTATTTTTATTTTTCTCCTGACTGTATTTTAAAATAACTGCTTTGAGCTCCCTAATTATTGTCTATGCTCGATCTGTTCTTCTGTTGAAAGTCTCTAATAAATTTTTCAGTTAAGTAAATGTATATCTCAGTTCCACAGTTTATGCTTGATATTGTCTTATTTCAATATCTTTGCAAAATTTCTATGATTAATTCCTGATTGATTTTTTATGTTATCTCGGAGAACACTATTTCTTCAAACTGCTATTTTAAATTCTTAGTTAACAAATCACCATCTCAGGGTCAGTCACTAGTTTCTCGCTTTGTACATATGAGAATGTGGTAATTCCCTGTTTGCTGTTGTTTGTGTGGAGGTATGTGTATTTCTTTGCATTGAAATATTAATCATTCCAGTTTTCTCGGCTTTGCTTGTTTTTGTTGTTGTTGTTGTTAGATATGTTTGCTTAGAGATTTTTTGTAATTTGCCTATTGATTTTTCTTCTTTTCTTTTCTTTTCCTTTCTTTTCTTTTTTTTTCTGCTAGGTTGATGCCTTCATTAGGGCACTAGATGGAGCCTTAAGCCCAGATTTGCTGCAGTTCTAGTAAACAGAATGTCTTTCATCCAGAATGAGGGAGGTAACAGAAGAAACATCCCAGTAATGTGGGAAAACTAATTAGGGGTTTGTACCCAGGGGAACTATGGGACAAAACTTCTAAAACGTGATGATACTGAACAGTTGCTCTGAATTGATGCCTCCTTTAGGTGAGTTACAAAGCAGTGTTTTCAGGGCTAGGAATGGTTGTCCTTCCTTCTCCATTTTTCTCTCACTGTCTTCAGGAATATTTCTCCCTTCAGGCACTCCCAAAGCTTCCCATGGGTTGAGGCAGGAATGTGATTTTTTGCCAGTGAAGCTGAGATCGTGAGGATGGTGGTGCCCCCTCTTGATCCCACTTTCTCCAGTGTAGAAACCATTAGTCATAAGGAAGATTTTTATGTGTTTGGTGCTGGGAAGACTGGAGGAATGGTCACCATGGATATGGAAGTCTGAATCTCTTACATATGCTGTGAGGTTTCTTGACTTCACTGCGGCCCTGGGACACATCTTCCTGTGTGAGGTCTTGGGCTGTTGCTGGAGGGAATGTTGGCACTATATGTTTGTTTTTGGTTTTTCTGTGGGGGTGGTGAGGCCAGCTTTCTGCTATGCTGCCATTTTGAAACGAAAAGTCAGCGTTGAAAATTTTTTTATGTACTTGGTCATTTGTATTTATTCTTTGAAAAATGTCTATTTGCCACAATTTTTTACTAGAATTTTTATTTTATTATTTATTTATTTTTTTGCTGTTCAGTTGTTTGAGTTCCTTATGTATTCTGGACATTAGTGCCTTGTGAATGAATAGTTTGCAAATATTTTCTCCTATTCTTCGAGTTGTCTCTTTCCACTGTTGATTGTTTCCTTTGCTGTTCAGAAGCTTTTTAGTTTGACATAATCTCATTTGTCTATGTTTCTTAATGCCTTCGCTTTTGAAGTATTACCCATGAAATCTGTACCTAGGACAATGTTCTAAGGCATTTCCTCTATGTTTTATTATTTTACCATTTGTGTCTTACATCTAAGTTTTTAATGCATTTTGAGTTGTTTATTATATATGGTAACAGATGGAAATTTAGATTTATTCTTCTGCATATCGATATCCAGTTTGTCTACAACTATTTAATGAAAAGAGTGGCATTTTCCTAATGTATGTTCTTGACTCCTTTGTTGAAAATCATTTAGCTATAAATATGTGAATTTATATTTCGTTCCTCAATTCTGTTTCATTGATATATGTGTGTTTTATTACAATTCCATGCTTTTTACATTTTTGTTCCTTTTTTATTGAAGTGAAAAATACATATATAATTTATTATTTTGCTGTTTTGAAATGCACAGTTTAGTGGTAATATATGCTTATGTGCTTATTATATATATGAAATCTTCTTTGTTTCGTTCATTTCCACCTTTGATAACCATTAATCTACTCTTCATTTTCATGAGATTCACTATTTTAGCTCCATCATATGAGTGAGAAAATGTGATATTTGTCTTCCTGTGCCTGACTTATTTCACTTAATATAGTGCTCTCCAGTTCCATGTGTGTTCCTTAAAATGACAGGATTTCATTCTCTTTTATAGCTGAATAAAATTTTATTATGCATATATGCCATATTGTCTTTATCCACTTATTCGTTAGTGAGCATTTATGTTGATTACATATTTTGAACTATTCTAAATAATGCAGCAATAACATGGAAATGCAGACATCTCTTTGATGTACTGATTTCCTTTCTTTTGACTATATACCCAGTAGTATAATTGCTTAATCATATGGTATTTTTTGTTTGTTTGTTTGTTTTGTTTTGTTTTGTTTTGTTTTTACAGAGTCTTGCTCTGTTACCTGGACTGGAGTGCATTGGGGTGATCTTGATTAACTATAACCTCTACCTGCTGGGCTCCAGTGATCCTCAGCCTCCCTAGTAGCTGGGACTACAGGTGCATGCCACTGTGCTGGGCTAATTTTCAAATTTTTTTGTGGAGATGGGGTTTCACCATATTGCCCAGGCAAATTTTGACATTGGGCTCAAGCAATTCACCCACCTTGGCCTCTTAAAGTGTTGGGATTACAGGTGCGAGCCACTATGCCTAGCAGTATATCTATTTTTTCTTCTTTGAGAAACCTCCATAATGTTCTCCATAGTCACACTATTAATTTATATTCTCAGCAACAATGTACAAGAATTTTCCTTTCTCAATACTCTTGTGAGTTACTATTGCCTGTGTTTTTGATAAAAACTATTTTAACTGGAGTGAGATGATGTCTCACTGTGATTTTGATTTGCATTTTTCTGATGATTTGTCTTTTTTAGCATTTTTCATACACATGTTTGTGGTTTATGTACTTTTGAGAAATGTTTATTCAGATCTTTTGCTTTTTTTATTTTTAATACAAAGTTTCGCTCTTGTCACCCAGGTTCAAGAGATTCTCATGCCTCAGCCTCCTGAGTAGCTGGGATTAAAGGCGCCCACCACCATGCCCAGCTAATTTTTATATTTTTAGTAGAGACGGCTTTTCACCATGTGGGCCAGACTGGTCTTGAATTCCTGACCTCAGGTGATCCACCCACCTTGACCTCCCAAAGTACTGTGATTACAGGCATGAGCCACCATGCACGGCCTTTTGTTCATGTTTTAATTGGATTGTTATTATTATTTTGCTCTTGAACTGTTTGAGCCACTTATGTATTCTGATTATTAATCCTTTGTCAGATCAATAGTTTGCAACTGTTTTCTTCAATTCTATAGATCGTCTTCATTTTTTTTGATTGTTTCATTTGTTGTGTGAATGCTTTTTAGCTTGAGGTAATGTTATTTGTCTGTTTTTGCTTTGGTACCCTGTGCCTTTCAGGTCTTACACACAAAAAAATTTGCCCAGACCAATTTCCTAGAGTGTTTCCCCAATGTTTCCTTCTAGTAGTTTCCTAGTTTCAGGTAGCAGATTATAGTTTCTAATTTACTTTTATTTTATTTTTGTGTATGGTAAAAGATGGCAGTCTAATTTTATTTTTTGGTATAGAGTTAATCAATTTTTCCAACATATGTATTGAAACAACTGTCCTTTTCCCGTTGTGTGTTCTTGGCACCTGTGTGGAAGATGAGATTCTTTTAGCAACTGGGGTAATTTATATCTGTGTTCTCTATTCTGTTCTATTGCTCTATGTGTCTGTTTTTCTGCCAATATCAAGGTGTCTTAGTTACTATAGCTTTGTTTCATTCATATATAATTCATATATATATATATATATATATAAAATACTTCAGGTTCTGGGATACATGTGCAGAAGGTGCAGGTTTGTTACATAGGTACAAATGTACCATGGTGGTTTGCTGAACCCAACAAACCATCAGCTACATTAGGTATTTCTCCTAATGCTATCCCTCCCCATGCCCCCCACCCCGCAACAGGCCCCAGTGTGTGATGTTACCCTCCCTGTGCCCATATGTTCTTATTGTTCAACTCCCACTTATGAGTGAGAACATGCAGTATTTGATTTTCTGCTCCTGTGTTAGTTTGCTGAGAATGATGGTTTCCAGTTTCAGCCATGTCCCTGCAAAGGACGCGAACTCATCCTTTTTTATGGCTGCATAGTATCCCACAGTGTATATATACCACATTTTCTTTATCCAATCTAATATTGATGGGCATTTGGGTTGGTTCCAAGTCTTTGCTATTGTGAATAGTGCTGCAATAAACATATGTGCACATGTGTCTTTATAGTAGAATGATTTATAATCATTTGGGTATATACCCAGTAATGGGATTGGTGGGTCAAACGGTATTTGCAGTTCTGGATCTTTGAGGAATCGCCATAATGTTTTCCATAATGGTTGAACTAGTTTACAATCCCACCAACAGTGTAAAAGTGTTCCTATTTCTCCACATCCTCTCCAACATCTGTTGTTTCCTGACTTTTTAATGATTGCCATTGTAACTGGCATGAGATGGTATCTCATTGTGGTTTCGATTTGAATTTCTCTAATGACCAGTGATGATGAACTTTTTTACATATGTTTATTAGCTACATAAATGTCGTGTTTTGTACAGTGTTCATATCCTTTGCCCACTTTTTCATGGGTTTTTTTTGTTTGTTTTTTGTTTTTTCTTTGTACATTTGTTTAAGTGCCTTGTAGATTCTAGATACACTCTAGAATAAACAGACTTAACAGCTATTTACAGGACATTCTACCCCAAAACTGCAGAATATACGTTCTTCTCATCAACACATGGAACATTCTCCAAGATAGACTCTATGGTAGGCCAAAAACACAAGTTTCAATACATTTAAGAAAATTGAAACCATATTAAATATCTCTTCAAAACACAGTAGATTAAAACCAGAAATAAACATCAAAGGGAACCCTTAAAATTATACAAATATGTGGAAAATAAATAATCTACTTTGGAATGATTTCTGGGTTAGCAAGGAAATCAAGATGGAAATATACATTTTTAAAATGATAATAGTGACACAAGTTATCAAAACCTCTGGGATACAGCAAAAACAGTGCAAAAGGAAAGTTAATAGTTAAATGCCTACATCAAAAAGTCTGAAAAAGCACAAATTGGCAACATAATGTACCACCTCAAGGAACCATAGAAACAGGAACAAACTAAACCCAAAGACAGCAGAAGAAAAGAAATAACAAAGATCAGACAACTAAATAAAGTTGAAACAAAAAATACCAAATATAAATGAAACAAAAAGCTAGTTCTTTGAAAACATTAGCAAAAGTGTGAGACCGTTAGTAAGATTGACAAAAAATGAAGAGAGAAGATCCATATAAGCTCAATTTGAAATGAAACTGGAGACATTACAACACATGCCCCAGAAATACGAAAGATCATTTGAGACTACTATGAACACCTTTGTGCACACGAAATACAAAACCTAGAGGGAATGAATAAATTCCTGAAAACACACAATCCTCCTAGATTCAATCAGAAAAATAAGTAGAAATCCTGAACAGACCAATAACAAGCAGCAAAATTGAATCAATAATTTTTAAAAAGCCAACAAAAATCCCAAAACCAGACGGATTCACAGCTAAATTCTAACAGAAATTCAAAGAACAATTGTTGCAAATCTTACTGAAACTATTCCAAAAGATTGAGAAACACGGAATCCACGTGAAATAATTCTTTGAAGCCAATATCACCCTGATACCAAAACCAGGAAAGAAAATAATAATAAAAAAAACCATAGACCTATATCTCTGATAAACTCTGATACACAAATCCTCAAGAAAATACTAGCAAACTGAATCCAACATCACATCAAAAAGGTAACACATCATGTCCAAGTGGGTTTTGTCCCAGGAGTTCAGAGATGGTTTAACATATTCAAGTCAATAAATGTTATAGATCACATACACATAATTAAAGACTAAAGTATAGGATCATCTTAAAAGATGCAAAGCATTTGATAAAATACAGCATCTGTTTATGATAAAAATCCTCAATAAACTAGGCATAGAAGAGACTTACCTCAAAATAATAAAAGCCATATATGACATACCCACAGCAAACATCATACTAAAAGGAAAAAAATCTGAAAAATTTCACCCTGAAACTTTTAGAAGAGAAAGATGGCCATTTTCACCACTTCTATTTAACACAGTACTAGAAGTCTTAGAGCAATCAGGCAAGAGAAAGAAATAAAGGACATCCAAGTATAAAAAGAGGAATTCTTACTAGTGCTATTCACTGATAAGATTCTATACCTAGAAAACTCTAAAGGCTGTTTCAGAAGACTCCTAGATCTGATTAATGAACTCAGTAAAATCTCAGGATGCAAAATCAGTGTACACAAACCAGTAAAAATGGTAAATACCAAAAATGTCCAAGCTGAGAATTAAATCAAGAACTCAATCTTGTTTACAGGAGTTAAAAAAAATCTAGGACTATACTTAGACAAAGAGGTAAAGTATATTTACAAAGAAAACTACAAGACACTGCTGAACTAAATCATAGATGACACAAACAAATGGAAACTTATCCCATGCCCATGGGTGAGAAAAATTTGTATTGTAAAAATGACCATAGTCCCCAAAGCAATCTACAGATTCAAAGCAATTCTCATAAAAACGCCACCACTGGCCGGGGACAGTGACTCACGCCTGTAATCCCAACAGTTTGGGAGGCTGAGGCGGGTGGATCATGAGGTCAGGAGATGAAGACCATCCTGGCTAACATGGTGAAACCCCATCTCTACTAAAAGTACAAACAAATTAGCTGGATGTAGTGGCAGGTGCCTGTAGTCCCAGCTACTCAGGAGTCTGAGACAGGAGAATGGTGTGAACCCAGGAGGCGGAGCTTGCAGTGAGCCAAGATTGTACCACTGCACTCCAGCCTGGGTGGCAGAGGGAGACTCAAAACAAACAAACAAACAAACAAAAAACACCACAACCATTTTTACAGAAGTAGAAAGAACAATTCTAAAATTCATATGGAAACAAAAAAGAGCCTCAATAGCCAAAGCGCTACTAAGCAATAAGAAGAAATCTGGAAGCATTATATTACAGAGTTCAAAATATACTACAAGGCTATAGTTACCAAAACAGCATGGTACTGGTATAAAAATAGGCACTTAGACCAGCAGAAAAGAATAGAGAACACAGAAGTAAAGCCAAATACTTACAGCCAACTGATCTTTGACAAAGCTTACAAAAACATAAATTGAGCAAAAAACTCCTGATGTATTTGGCTCTGTGTCCCCACTCAAATGTCATCTCAAACTGTAATCTCCATGTGTCAGGAGAGGAGCCTGGTGGAAGGTGATTGGATCATGGGGACAGATTTCTCACTTGCTGTTCTCATGATAGTGAATGACTTCTCATGAATTCTCATTGTTTAAAAGTGTGTGGCACCTCCCCATTCTCTCTCTGTCTCTCTTGCCACCATGGTAAGGTGTGGTTACTTCTCTTTTCTCTTCTGCCATGATTGTAAGTTTCCTTAGGCCTCCCAGTATGCTTCCTGTTAAGCCTGCAAAACTGTGAGTCAATTAAACCTTTTTTTTTTTTACAGATTACCCAGTCTCGGGTAGTTTTTTATAGCACTGTGATAATGGACATCCTCCTTTTCATGGTGGGGATTGGGCTTGTGGTACTGCTCCCCTTAATGTACGGAGGAAGAGGGAAAGGGCTCTGGCCCCCTCTGCGTCATGTCTTCGGTGCCAGCGGCTTCCCATCCGCTGGTTCTATCCTCAAGCGCCGGGACACCGGGAGTCTCGCGCTGGGCCAACTGAGATCCAGCTGGCTTCTCCATGGGGGTGCTCACATGTTCTCATTTGATTTCAGGTCTGCGGAGGCTGTATCCCCTCTTCCACTTCCTACTGCAACCAATAAAGGCCGTTCTACCATAAAAAAAAAATAAAAAGATAATAGACTAATACAGAAAAATGGTACCAGAGTGGAATACTGATATAAAGATACCTGAGAATGTGGAAGCAACTTTAGATCTGGGTAATGGGCATTGGTTAGAACAGTTTTGAGTGCTCAGAAGACAGGAAGATGTGGGAAAGTTTGGAACTTCCTAGAGACTTGTTGAATGGTTTTGTTAAAAATGCTAATTGTGATATGGACAATGAAGTACAAGCTGAGGTGGTCTCAGATGGAGATGAGAAATGGTGTAAAGGACACTTTTGCTTTGCTCTAGCAAAGAGACTGGTAGCATTGTGTCCCTGCCCTAGATATGTGGAACTTTTAACTTGAGAGATATGATTTAGGGTATCTGGTGGAAGAAATGTCTAAGCATCAAAGCATTCAAGATGTGACCTGGCTGTTTCAAAAAGTGTATGCTCATATGTGTCAGAAAATACATGGTCTAAAATTGGAACTTATATTAAAAAGAAAATCAGAACATAAAAGTTTGGAAAACTTGCAGCCTGACCATGTGGTAGAAAAGGAAAACTCATTTTCTTGAGAGAAATTTAAGCCTGCTGCAGAAATTTGCATAAGTAAAGCGGAGTGGAATGTTAATAGTCAAGACAATATCTCCAGGGCATGTCAGAGACCTTCATTTCAGTCCCTCCCATCACAAGCCTGGAGGCCTAGAAGGGAAAAATGGTTTCGTGGGCCAGGCCCAGGGCCCAGATGCTTTGTGCAGTCTTGGGACATGGTGCCCTGTGTCCCAGCTGCTCCAGCTCCAGTAGTGGCTAAAAGGGGCCAAGATACAGCTCAGGCCATTGCTTCACAGTGTGCAAGCCCCAAGATTGGGCAGCTTCCATGTAGTGTTGTGCCTGCAGGTACACAGAAGGCAAGAGTTGTGGCTTTGGTAACTCCACCTAGATTATGAAGGATGTATGGAAATGCTTAGATGGCCAGGAAGAAGTTTGCTGCAGGGGCAGAGCCCTCATGGAGTATCTCCACTACAACAGTACAGAGGGGAAGTGTGGGGTTGGAGCTCCCACACAGAATCCTCACTGGGGCACCGCCTAGTGGCACTGTAATAAGAGGGCCACCATCCTCCATAGTGCAAAATGGTAGATCAGCTGACAGCTTGTACCATGTTCCTAGAAAAGTCACAGACACTCAATGCAAGCCTAAGAAAGCAGCTGTGGTGCTGTACCCTGCAGAACCAGAAAGGCAGAGCTGCTTAACACCTTGGAAGCCCGCCCCTTGCATCAGTGTGCTTTGGATTTGAGACTTGGAGTCAAAAGACATTATTTTATAGGTTTGAAATTTAATGACTGCCCTGTTGTATTTCAGACTTTCATGAGGCCTGTAGCTCCTTTGATTTGGCCAATTTATGCCTTTTAGATTGGGAGTATTTACCCAATTCCTGTATCCTTATTGTATCTTGGAAGTAACTTGCTTTTTATTTTACAGTCTCATAGGTGGAAGGGACTTGTCTCAGATGAGACTTTGAATGTGAACTTTTGAGTTAATGCTGGAATGAGTTTAGACTTTGGGTGGCTGTTGGCAAGGCAAGATTGTCTTTTGAGATGTGAAAACAACATGAGATTTGAGAGGGCCAGGGCAGAAAGACATGGTTTGGCCCTGTGTCCCCACCCAAATCTCATCTCGAATTTTAATTCCCACATGTTGGGGGAACAGCCTATAGAAGGTGATTAGATCGTGGGGGCGAATTTTCCCCTTGCTGTTCTCATGACAGTGAATGAGTTCTTGCAAGATCTGATTATGTAAAAGTATGAGGCACCTCCCCCTTCTCTCTCTGTCTCTCCTGCTGCCATGGTAAGATATGCTTGCTTCCCGTTCACTTTCTGCCATGATTGTAAGTTTCCAGAGGCCTCCAATTCATGCTTCCTGTTAAGCCTGCAGAACTATGAGTCAATTAAACCTCTTTTCTTCATAAATTACTCAGTCTCAGGTCGTTCTTCATACAACTGTGAGAACACACTAATACAACACCTTATTCAATAAATGGTGCTGGGAAAACTGGCAAGCCATGGGTAGAGGCATGAAACTGGATCCCCATCTCACATCTTATACAAAAATCAACTCCAGATGAATCAAAGATTTAAATTTCAGATCTGAAACCTCAAAATTCTAGATGAGCATAGATAAAACTATGGACATTGCCTAGGTAATGATTTTATGATAAAGACCCCCAAAACAATGAGAAAATAAATAAATAAGTTGGATATAATTAAACTAAAAAGTTTCATCACAACAAAAGAAATAATTAGCAGAGTAAACAGACAACCCACAGAATGGGAGAAAATATTTGCAAACTATGCATCTCACAAAGGACTAGTGTCCACAATCTACAAGAAACTCAAATCAGCAGGAAAAAAAAAAACAAAACTAAATAATTCCATCATAAACTATGCAGAGGACATGAATAGACATTTCTGAAATGAAGATATACAAATGGCCAACAAACATTTGAAAAAATGCTCAACATCAGTAATAATCAGGAAAATGCAAAGTAAAAAGGGAACACTCTTACACTGTTGGTGTGATTGTAAATTAGTACAACCTCTATGGAAAACAATATGGAGATTCCTTAAAGGACTAAAATTAGATCTAGTGTTTGATCCTGCAGTCCCACTATTGGATATCTACTCAAGGAGAAGAAGCCTTGTATGTTCACATGCATGTTTGTAGCAGCACAATTCACAATTGCAAAGCTATGGAACCAAAGTATCCATCAATTAACATATGAATAAAGAAATGTGGTATATATACACCATGGAATACTACACAGTCATTAAAAGGAACAAAATAATGTTGTTTGCAGCAACTTGAAAGGGGTAGGAGGTTATTATTCTAAGTGAAGTAACTAAGGAATGGAAAACCAAATATTGTATGTTCTCACTTATAAGTGGGAGCTAAGCTATTTAGATGCAAAGGCATAAGAACGATATAATAGACTTTGGAGACTCAGGGCAAAGATTGGGAGGAGGATGAGGGATAAAAGACTACATATTGGGTAAAGTGTACAATATTTGGGTAACAGGTACACTAAAATCTCAGAATTTACCAGTATAGAATTCATCCATGTAACCAAAAACTACTTGTTTCCCAAAATCTGTTAAAATAAAATTAAAAAATCAGACTACACAGGAAGCAAATGGAGGAAACTGAGACTATGTAGAGAATATGAAATAATTTTCATGTTGATAGCAATATTTTAAATTTGAATAAAACTTTATCTTTGCCAAAATACATTTTGACATACACCAAAATTCTCAAAAATTATCTAATTTACATGTTTTAATAATTTGTTTTTTTCTTATTTAAGCTTCATGAGAACAAGAACATTCCTTGCTTTTTCCTCACTGCTCAATCCTTAGTTTCTAGAACAATGTGTAACATAGTAATTGATCAAATATGTATTTTTTGAAAAAAATTTTTAAATATCAAATTTATTTTCTTCTATGATACAGGAAAGTAGACATGAAAAATATTATGGTTTTTATTTTATGGATAAGTAAGTAATTAAAGTTCAGTGAGTAAACTTGTTTCCATGGAAAAATAGAATCTGATTAATGTCCTCTTAAAAATATTTTCTGTTAATTGTTAGACATAATATCGTGGTGCATAACTTTTAAATAAAAAATACACCTTTTGTATAACCTCAAATTGCTTTACATATGATTCTGACTGCCTAGACCTCTTCTATATTTTAATTATTCTAATAAAATGTGTTTTATTTATTTATTTAATTTAGATTTATGGGTTATATGTGCCGGTTTGTTACATAAATATATTGTGTGATGCTGAGGTTTGTGATTCTATGGAAACCATTACCCAAATAGTAAACATAGTATCCAATATGTAATTTTTAACCTTTCTCCCCATATCCCTCCAGTTTTTTGGAATCTGCAGTGTCTTTTGGTCCTATATTTATGTCCATGTGTATGCAATGCTTAGCTCTTACTTTTAAGTGAGAACGTGTGGTATTTGGTTTTCTGTTTCTCTGTTAATTCCTTTAGGATAATGATATCCAATTGCATCCATGTTGCTGCAAAGGATGTGATTTCATTCTGTTTGTGGCTGCATAGTATTTCATGGTATATATGTACAACATTCTTTATCCTATCCACTACTGATGGGCACCTATGTTGATACAATATCTTCACTATTATGAATACTGCTGCAATGAGCATATAAGTGCAGATTATTTTTGGTAAAACAATTTATTTTCCTTTGTAAAAGGAAATTCAAAAAGGAGATTGCTGGGTCAGATGACAGTTCTGTTTTTAGATCTTTGAGAAATTTCCAAATTGCTTTCCACAGAAGTTTAATCATACATTCCTACCAACAGTGTATAAGCATTTCCTTTTCTCTGCAACCTCACCAATATCTGTTACTGTTTGACATTTTAGCCGTAGCCACTCTGACTGGTGTGAAACATTATCTTATGTTTTATCAATTTGCATTTCTTTGATGATTAATAATAGTGGGCATTTTTTTCATATGTTTGTTGGCTGTTTGTATGTTTTTAGAGAAGTGTCTGTCCATGACTTTTGAACACTTTTTAATAAGATTTTTTTTTCTCATTGTTTTCTTTAATTTCCTTATGGATTCTGGATATTAGTCCTTTGTTAGATGCACAGTTTGCAAATATTTTCTCACATTCTGTAGCTTGTCTATTCACTGTGTGGATGGTTTATTTTGCTATACAGAAGCTGTTTAATTATGTCCCACTTGTATATTTTTGGTTTTGTCATGTTTGCTTTTAAAAACTTTGTCGGAAATTCTTTCCTTAGACCAATGTCCACAAGAACCTTTCCTAGGTTTGCTTGTAGGATTTGAACAGTTTGAGGTTTTACATTTAAATATTAATCCACTGTGAGTTGACTTTTATATATGGTATGAGATAGTGGTCCAGTTTCATTCTTTCACATGTGGTTAGTCAGATATCTCAGCTTCATTTATTAAATAGGATCTCCTTCCCCCACTTATTTTTCCAAATTTGTCAAAGCTTATTTAACTGATTGTAAGTGTGTGGCTTTATGTTTGGTGTTCTGTCTTCTGTTCCACTCATCTCTGTGTCTGTTTTTGTACAAGCACCATGATCTTTTCGTTACTGTAGTCTTGTAGTGTAGCTGGAAGTCAGGTCATGTGATACCTTCAGCTGTGTTTTCCTCCCAGGATTGCCTTGGCTATTCAGGATGTCTTTTGTTTTAATACAGATTTTGGAATTTTTTAAATTCTGTAAAAAATGACATTGGTAGTTTGACAGAAATTGTGTTGAATCTACAGATTCCTTAGGGCTGTGTGGCCATTTTAGTGATGTTGATTCTTCCACTTTATGGGCATAAAACATTCTTTTCATTTGTCTGTGCCGTCTATGATTTCTTTCCCACAGCAAACATTATACTGAATGGGCAAAAGCTGAAAACATTGCCCTGAAGAACTAAAACAAGAAAAGGATGTCCAATGTCACTACTCCTATTCAACATAACACCGGAAGTCCTAGTCAGATAAATCAGGCAACAGAAAGAAATAAAAGGCATCCAAATAGGAAAATAGGAAGTCAAATTATTTCTCTCCACTGATGATGTTTCTGTACTTAGAAAACTCTTAAGATTCCATCAAAAGACTCCTAGACCTAATAAACAACTTCAGTACAATTTCAGGATACAAAACCTATGTACAAAACTCAGTAGCATTTCTATACACCAGTAATGTTCAAGCTGAGAATCAAATCAATAACACAATTCCATTTATAATAGTCACACAAAGAAATGAAGTACCTAGAAATATTTCTAACCAGGGAGGTGAAAGATCTCTAAAATAGAACTACAAAACACTGATGAAACAAATCATAAAGTGTGTTTATCAATTTCAGATAACTTTTGGAAGTATACAGAAGAATAATTTTAATCTTGTTCTTATATTCAATCCCAGGAAACTTCCTGGTGTATTACTTCTCTAAGTGCAGCATAAACCTTAAATATTCTTGGACCATTGACTGAACCTTTGTGTCTAGTTTCTTTTCTTAGCATTAGTATGTGTTTCTATATGGGGGTGGAACTGGGTGTTTAATTTATTTAAATGTGATTCTATGGTCATTTCAAACGTTTTACTGAGCAAACAGGGTGTCAGTAACATCATCCTACATTTGTGTTAATAAATGATAAATTGTAGAATGGCATTAGATTTATAGAATAGTTGCAAAATTACTATAGAAAGTTCTCACATGCTCCACACCTAGTTTCCCCTATTATTAATACCTAACATGAGTATGGCACATTGTTAAAATTTAGAAATCAATTAACCCAATTTGACACATGTTAAAATTTACAAATCAATTAACCCAATTTGACACGTTAAAATTTACAAATCAATTAACCTAATTTGACACACTATTATTAATTAAACTCACTTTTTTTATTTTTTAGTTTTAACCTAATGTCTTTTTTTTTTTAATTTCAGTATCCTATCTAGGATATGTCTTTAAAATTAGTCATTATGTTTTCTTACACATCACATACTCTCTTTGGCAGTGGAAAATTCTCAGACTGTCTTGGTGTTTGATGACCTTGACAGTTTTTGAGAGGCTCTGCTCAGGTATTTTGTAGAATGACCCTCTATTCCCTCTATTGGTATATGTCTGAATGTTTTTCATGGTTAGACTCAGTTTACAAGTTTTGAGGAGGAAGATCACAAATCTAAAGTGCCGCTCTTGTCCCATCATAACAAGAGTATGATGTAGATCTTAGTCATCAGTCTGAGGTAATGTGTGCTAGTTTTATCCACTGTAAAGTTCTTCCTCTTTCTTTTTTCATGTTGTGCACTTTGGATGAAGGTCACAGGTAAAGCCCAGATGTTACAAGTTGTGGTTATGCTCTTGTTACTTCCTATATAAATCATTTGAAATTCTTTTCCACCAGAGATGTATCTATTCTCCTTTATTTCCTTTCAGCCATTTATTTTTATATCAGTATGGATTCAGTATTGGAACTCTCAGTTGGTCACTATCCTCTACTGATTAAGGTTTTTTATTCTTCTGAGAGGTATTTTAAAAAGAGAGAGGATATTCGTTAATTAAAATCTCAAACTGGTGAATTTTTACACAGAAAGCTACATGTAGTAAATAAATTCTGACATAGGGAGAAGAAATTTTTGGTGCATAGAGTCCACTCTCCCTGAGAATCTACCCCTAGAACAAGTTCCTCTGATTCTCAGTATCTTTCCCTAGGAATTTTTATGTTCTTGAAAAACTTACATTACACAGTAGTTCTTTTCTTTATTTTTGTTATTTCAATAGCTTTAGTGGTACAAGTAGTTTTTGTTTACATGGTTGAAGTCTAGGATTTTAGAGCATCACCTGAGTGGTGTATATCGTACCCAGTAAGTAGCTTTTTGTCCCTCATTCCTCTCCCATTCTTCCCTCTTCTGAGTTTCCAGTGTCCACTATACCACCATGTATGCCTTTGTGTACTCGTAGCTTTGCTCTAATTTGTAAATGAGAACATGTGGTATTTGGCTTTTCATTCCTGAATTACTTCATTTAGAATAATAGCCTCCAGTTCCTTCCAAGTTGCTACGAAATACTTTATTTCATTTTTGATGACTGAGTAGTATTCTACTGTGTGTGTGCGGGTGTCTGTGTATGTGTGTGTGTCACATTTTCTTATCCACTCATCAGTTGGTGGCACTTAATTTGATTACATATCTTTGCAATTGTGAACTGTGCTTCAGTAAACATACATTTGCCTGTGTCTTTTTGATATAGCGACTTTTTTTCCCTTTGGGTAGATACCCAGTGGTGGGAATGCTGGATTAAATGATAGATCAATTTTTGTTCTGTGAGAAACTTCCCCACTGTTTTCCATAAAATTTGTGCTAATTTGTATTGCCACCAGCAATGTATAAGGGTCCCTTTATCACAACCTCTATTCCACCTTCTTTTTTTTTTTTAACTTTTAAATAATGACCATTCTGGGTGAGGGAAGGTAATATCTCACTGTGGTTTTAATTTGCATTTTCCCAATGATTAGTGATGTTGAGCACTTTTCACATGTGTATTGGTACTTTCTTTGTCTTAATTGATCTGAGAAATGATCATTTGTTCAAAACTATAATAGGAACAAAGTATTTGATTATATGCATTTATGTATATAACTCTCATAAAAATAAAATAATGAAATTTTATGTCATTCAGTTTTTAAATATAAGCTGTAGGAAGATGCCATGATTATGGTCTCTCAGTTTCCCAGAAAATAAGCCCCTCAAAATGAGAGAAAATGTAAAAACTTATATCAATATTGAAATTACAAATAATATTCTACATACTGCCATAATCTGGAATAAATGTTCACTCTCTACATTTACTATGAAGCTTGCAAGAGATAATTTTTGGGAGTACTACCAGGCTTCCAGATTCTCTTTTTTGAGTTTTTTTGCACCTTTCATTCAGACAGTAGGTTACATAGGTTATGGTTGTACAATGTGACTCTGTGTCCTGGGCCGCAATTCATATTGATCCACAGTGGCCATTTGTTTTTTCCACCGTTATATGGCCTTTTTAGCCACAGAGATATTTTACTTGTATAACTGTATACAACTGTAAAATAAACAAATGTTTCCATATTTTTATTTTTATATATTTGTTTCTATAGTTAGAAAACCATTGCCAAACCCCCAAATTTATGGTCTATCATTATTATTATTATCATTTTATTTTACTTATTTATTTATTTATTTATTTGAGACAGAGTCTCACTCTGTCGCCCAGGCTGGAGTGCAGTGGCGCGATCTCGGCTCACTGCAAGCTCAGCCTCCCGACATTCTCCTGCCTCAGCCTCCTGAGTCGCTGGGACTATCTAGCCACACACCGCCACACCTGGGTAATTTTTTATATTTTTAGTAGAGATGGGGTTTCACCTTGTTAGCCAGGATGGTCTTGATCTGCCCTCGTGCTCTGCCCGCCTCGGCCTCCCAAAGTGCTGGGATTACAGGCGTGAGCCACCGCGCCTGGCCTATTTTTTAAAAAGTTTTAAATCTCAGGGGTACGTGTGCACGTTTGTTATATAGGCAAATTGTGTGTTCTGGTAGTTTTGTGTACACATTATTTCGTCGCCCATGTAATAAGCATGGTACCTGATAGGCAATTTTTTTTATTCTCACTTTTCTCCTACCCTCAGCCCTTGAGTAGGCCCTTGTGTCTATTGCTGTCTTCTTTGCGTCCATATGTATTCTACGTTTAACTCCCACTTATAAGTAAGATATACGGTATTTGGTTTTCTCTTTCTGCATTAGTTTGTTTAGGATAATGGGCTCCATCTCCATCCATGTTGCTACAAAGGACATGATCTTGTATTTTTATGGCTTTATATTATTCCATCATGTATATGTACCACATTTTCTTTATATAGTGTACCATTGATGGGCATCTTGGCTGATTTCATGTCTTAGCTATTGTGAACAGTGCTGCACTGAAACTACATGGGCAGATGTCTTTATGGTAGAACAATTTATATTCCTTTGAGTATATACCCAATAATGGGATTCCTGTGTCAAATAAGTTTTGTTTTAGTTCTTTGAGAAATTGCTAAATTGCTTTCCACAGTGACTGAGCTAAGTGACATTTTCACCAGCACGGTACAAGCATTCCCTTCTCTCTGTGCCCTTGCCAGCATCTGTTATTTTAAAAATTTTTAGTAATAGCCATTCTGGCTGGTGTGAGATTAGATCTCATTTTTATTTTGATTTGTATTTATCTAATAATTAGTGATACTGAGCATTTTTTATAAGCTCATTGGCCGCATGTATGTCTTATTTTGAAAAGTGCCTGTTCAGGCCAGTTATGGTGGCTCATGCCTGTAATCCCACCACTTTGGGAGGCCAAGGTGGGTGGATCACGAGGTCAGGAGATCAAGACCATCCTGGCTAACATGGTGAAACCCCGTCTCTACTAAAAATGCAAAAATTAGCCAGGCACGATGGCGGGCTCCTGTTATCCCAGTTACTCGGGAGGCTAAAGCAGGAGAATGGTGTGTACCCAGGAGGCGGAGCTTGCAGTGAGCCAAGATCACACCACTGCTCTCCAGCCTGGGCAACAGAGCGAGACTCTGTCTCAAAACAACAATAACAACAACAAAAAGTATCTGTTCATGTCTTTCACCCACTTTTTCACAGAGCTGTTTTTTGCTTGTTGATTAAAGTTTCCTCTAAAGTCTGCATATTAGACCTTTGTCGGAAGCATAGTTTGCAAATATTTTCTCTGATTCTGTGGTTTCTGTTTACTCCATTGATAGTTTTTGGTTTCTTTCTTTGTTTTGCTGTGTTTGTTTTGCTGTGCAGAAGCAAGGTAGTTTAATTAGGTCCCATTTGTCAATTTTTATTTTGTTACAATTGATTTTGGCATCTTCATCATAAAGTCTTTGACAGGGTCTATGAGCAGAATGATATTTCCTAGGTTTTTATCAAGGATTTTTATAGTTTTATGTTTTATATTTAAGTCTTTAATCCATCGTGAATTGATTTTTGTATATGCGAAAGAAAGGTCCCAGTTTCAGTCTTCTGCATATTGCTAGCCAGTTACCTCAGCAACATCTATCAAATAGAGAGCATTTCCCCAATTGCTTGTTTTAGTCAACTTTGTCAGGAATCAGATGGTTTTAGGTGTGCAGTTTTATTTCTAGGATCTCTAGTCTGTTAAATTGGTCTATGTGTCTGTTTTTGTACTGGTACCATGCTCTTTGGGTTACTGTAGCCTTGTAGTGTATTTTTAAGTTACATAATGTAATGCCTTCAGCTTTGCTCTTTTTGCTCGTTTTTTTTTTTTTTTTTTGATATATTGGCAGTTTTTATTTCAAATGAATTTTAGAAAAGTTTGTACTAATTTTGTGAAGAATGTCATTAGTAGTTTGATGGGAATTACATTTAATTTCTTTGAGCAGTATGTCGATTTTAACAATATTTATTCTTTCTATCCATGAGCATGGAATGTTTTTCCATTTGTTTATGTCATCTCTGATTTCTTTGTGCTGAGCTTTATAATTGTAGAGATCTTTCACCTCTGTTGTTAACTGTATTTCTAGGTGTTTTATTTGTGTGTGTATGGCTATTGTGAATGGAACTGCATCCTTGATTTGACACTCAGCTTGGACATTATTGTATGATAATCATTTTTGTATGTTGATTTTTTTTTTGAAACAGTCTCACTCTGTCACCTAGGCGGGAGTGCAGTGGCACAATTTTGGCTCACTGCAACCTCCACCTCTCGGGTTCAAGCGATTCTCCTCCCTCAGCCTCCCAAGTAGCTGGGATTACAGGCACCCACCACCACACCTGGCTAATTTTTGTATTTTAGTAAGAACAGGGTTTCATCATGTTGGCTAGGCTGGTCTCAAGCTCCTGGCCTCAAGTGATCCACCCACCTTAGCCTCCCAAAGTGCTGGGATTATAGGTGTGAGCCATAGCACCTGGCCCAAGTATGCTGGTTTTTGTATCTTGAAACTTTGCCAAAGTTGTTTATCAGATCAAGATGATTTTGGTGAGAGATTATGGCGTTTTCTAGGTATAGAATCATATAGTCTGCCATTAGGGATAGTTTTACTTCCTCTCTTCCAATTTGAATGCCTTTTATTTCTTTCTTTTGCCTGACTGCTCTGGCAAAGGCTTCCAGTATTATGTTGAATATGGGTGGTGAAAATATGCATCCTTGTCATGTTCCTGTTTTCAAGAAAAATTCTAGCTTTCGCCCATTCAGTATGATGTCAACTGTGTATTTTTATAGATAATTCTTATTGAGATACATTAAATGCCTCATTTGTTGAGAGTTTTTACTATGAAGCAATGTTGAATTTTGTCAACATCCTTTTCTACATTTATTCAGATCATCTTGTTTTTAGTTTTAGTTCTGTTTATTTGAGGAATCAATTTTTTTAATTTGCATATGTTGAACCAACCTTGCATTCCAGTGATAAATCTGTCATGACCATGGTGAATTAGTTCTTTGATGTGCTGCTGGATTCAGTTTAATAGTATTTTCTTGAGGATTTTAGCATCTATAGTCATCAAGGATTTTGACCTGAAGTTTTATGTTTGTTTTTCTGCCAGGTGTTGGTATCAGAATGATGCTGGTCACATAGAATAAGTTAGGAAGGAGCCCCTTCTTCTCAATTTCTTGGAATAATTTTAGAACGAATGGTACCAGCTCTTCTTTATGCATCTGGTAAAATTTGGCTGAGAATGTATCTATTCCTGGGAGTTTTCTTGTTGGCAGCCTTTTTATTACTGATTTGATTTCTGAACTCATTATTGGGCTCTGTTCAGGATTTCCCTTTCTTCATGGGATATTACCACTGACCCAACAGAAATACAAAAGATCTGCAGAGGCTACTGTGAACACCTCTATGCAAACAAACTGGAAAACCTAAAAGAAATAGATAAGTTCCTGGAAGCATGCAACCTTCTAAGATTGAAGCATGAAGAAGTCATTTTAGAGTAGGTTGTTTAATTTCCTTGTAATGGTATGGTTTTCAGTGATCTTCTTAGTATTAGTTTCTATTTTTATTGCACTGTGACTCATGAGCGTTGTTGGTATGTTTTGGCTTTTTATAATTTGTTGAGAATTGTTTTATGGCTGATTGTGTGGTTGGTTTTAGAGTATGTGTTATGTGAAGATGAAAAGAACATATATTCTGATTTTTGGGGTAGAGAGTTTTGTAGGTGTTTGTTATGTCCACTAGGTCAAGTGTCAAATTTCAGTCTTGAATATCTTTGCTAATTTTCTGCCTCAATAATCTATCTAATATGGTCAGTAAGGTGTTGATATCCCCGGCTATTATTATGTGGTTATCTAAATCTCTTCAAAGGTCTCTAAGAACTTGTTTTTTTGTTGTTTTTTTTTTTTTTTTTTTTTGAGACGGAGTCTCGCTCTGTCCCCAGGCTGGAGTGCAGTGGCGCGATCTCGGCTCACTGCAAGCTCCGCCTCCCGGGTTCATGCCATTCTTCTGCCTCAGCCTCCCGAGTAGCTGGCACTACAGGTGCCCGCCGCTACGCCTGGCTAATTTTTTTTGTATTTTTAGTAGAGATGGGGTTTCACCATGTTAGCCAGGATGGTCTCGATCTCCTGACCTCGTGATCCACCCACCTCGGCCTCCCAAAGTGCTGGGATTACAGGCGTGAGCCACCGCGCCCGGCCAGAACTTGTTTTATCAGTCCTGATGCTCCTGCATTTGGAACATATACATTTAGGATAGGTAGGTCTTCTTGTTTAATTGAGCCCTTTACCATTATGCAATATTACTCATTTCTTTTGTAATCATTGTTGGTTTAAAGTCTGTTATGTCTGAAATTAAAACAACAGTCCCTGCTTTGTTGTTGTTGTTTTCCAGTTGCATGGTAGATTTTTCTTCTTCCCTTTCTATGAGCCCAAGAGTGTCACTGCATGTGAGATTGGTCTCTTTAAGGCAGCATGGGTATTGTTTCTTTATTCAACTTGCCATTCTGTGCCTTTTAATTGGGACATTTAGCTTGTTTACATTCAAGGTTAATCTTGACATGTGGCAGATTTGATGATGTCATCATGTTGTTAGCTGGTTATTATGCATACATGATTGTGTGCTTGCTTTCATAGGGTCAATTGTCTATGCATTTAAGGTCGTTTTTGTTGTGGGCAGTAATAGTCTTTTGTTTCCATATTTAGTACTACCTTAAGGACTTTTTGTTAGGCAGGTCTGGTGATAATGTATTCTCTTAACATTTGCTTGTCTGAATGGTACCTTATTTCTTCTTCATTTATGAATATTAGTTTTGCAGGACATGGAATTCTTGGTGGGAGTTTCTTTTCTTTAAGAATACTGAGTATTGGTTCTCAGTCTCTTCTGTCCTGTAAAGTTTCTGCTGAAAGGCCCACTGTTAGCCTAATGGGGTTCCCTTTGTAGATGAACTGCCCCTTCTTCCTAGCTGCTATTAGTATTTTTCTTTCATTTTGACCTACAATCTGATGACTGTGTGTCTTGGGAATGGTCATCTTGTGTAGTGTCTCAAAGAGATTCTCTGCATTTTCTGAATTAGAATGTTGGCCTCTATGGCGAGGTAGGGAAAATTTTGGTGGACAGTATCTTCAAATATGTTTTGCAATTTGTGTATTTTCTCACACTGTCTTTCAATGAATTATATGCTTGTCATTTCAACTAGTTCAGCTTGGTTTAAGAAACATCGCTGGGGAAGTAGTGCAGTCATTTGAAGTTTAGAAGACACTCTGGCTTTTTGAGTTTCCCAAGTTCTTGTGCTGGTTCTTTCTCATCTTTGTGGGCTGATATTTCTTTTATCTTTGAAGGCACAGTCCTTTGGATGGTTATTTTTCTTTTCTTTTCTTTGCTGTTCTTGGGGTTTTGATTGTGAAATAAGGTGTGTTTTGTGAACTGGCTTTCATTCTCAAAAGATTTCACAGGGCCAAGCCTGAGATCATCACTCTTGGGCTGCATGCTCAAACACTGGAAGGATGGTGCCAAGTCTTGGCTTTGCTCTTTGGCCCCTTGATGTAGAAGCCTATTGTGCTGGAGGGGCCAAGGTGTTCCTGGTTCTTTGACCTCAACGCCCTAATGACACATGTCAGCCAAGGCACTTTACAAGGGTAGTGGCAGTGGGATTTTTGCTCACTTGTGTATGCCAGCAGCCATGGCAGCACAACGGGGTACACATGTGTTGGCTGGGACAGGCCACTGGTGGGAGCCTTTGTCTTAATTTTCATAATTGTTGTATGCTGGAAAAATATTTCGGTGTTGTATTTTGGGCTGTGATCCTGTAGGAGGGGCTTATAAATATTACCCAGCAGATCAGCTCTCACTCTACTGCACAGCTTTTTTGGGTTTTGGTGCAGTTGGCAGTAGTGCTCTGTGGTAGAGGGGGAAGAAGATGCCCCCCTCACCTAGACTACTCCTTAGCCTTGGAGGAGCCCCCTCTGATTACTGGCTTTGTGCCCACGTTTCTTTTTTGGGGTGTTCTGTTCTGAGAGGCTCCATCAGGCAGGGACAACAGTTTGCAGACCAGCTGTATCCTTGCCGTTGTCAGTCCTGTGGAGTCTGGCACTCCCTCTCCACCACTGGCCTGTGAACCTGGGGATCACATGCCTCTCAGTGATCCAAGAGTGAGGGCCCATCCTTGCTTAAGCACCACACAAGACAGCAATTCCCACTTGGCTAGGAGATTTTGGTGTGGCTGCTGTCTCCTAATCTGTCCACATGCTTCCCAGGGGAACATGGGGTTGTCCCTGCCCACAGAGTTCAGGCAGAAACAGTACCACTGGACTGGAAGCTCTAGTGGGTGTGGCCCATCTGATTATGAGAGGCAGAAGTGGGTGTATAGTTTCTCACCCAGCCATCCAGGTGTTTCCCAGGATAACAGGATGCTGTGACCCTTGGCAAAATTCAGGCAGAAGTAGGACTGCTGGGCTAGAAGCTCTATCAAGTATTGCCCACCTGGCTACAAGAGGCAGGGATGGGTGGAGTTGCTCACCGTGACATCTGGGTGTTTCCCAGGATAGCAGGAGGATGCACTCACTTGCTGAGTTCAAACAGTAGGGGGACTACTAGGCTGAAAGCTGTAGCAGGTGTTACCCTCCTGACTAACAGCAGCCGAGTGAGTGAGGTCACCTGCCCTTTTATCTGCTTCCCAGAACAACGAGGGTGGAGCTACTGACTGAGTTTGGGCAGTAGTGAGACCACTGGGCTGGAAGCTAATGCTGAGCCTTGTTTGGCAAGGGAGGGTGGAGCAATCTTACTGTCCCCAGGTGTCATGACTGTTGTGTCTATTGGTACTATGGCACTGGTGTAGGTCTATTTCATGGTGCACGGCTTGTAGAGGTATCCGAGGACTTGAAAGTTGCCTCTGCCAAACACCTGGGTGGCTCTCTGTACCATTTATAAGTGTGGAGGGGTTTGGGAAGGCAGGGGGATTCTCCAGTTCCCAGTCTTGCACAGGTCCCTGTGGAGAATGTGAACCTGCCAGGGGGCTCTCACTTACTTACCCTTTCCCATGCTGGGGAGTTTCTCCTAGCTCCACGTTGATTCCAAATAGGCTGTGCCCAGCTTTACTCCTTTCTGCTCCATGTATCCCCTTGCTGCCTTTATTGATCCTGATTTGATGTCTTAGATGATTGGCCTGTAGGGTCAGTGTTCAGTAGCTTAATTATTGTATGTTTTCTGTGAGAGTGGCAAACATGAACTGCTTTTAGTCTGCCATCTTGACCCAACCCACCACTCAGTAGTTCTTAGGACAATTATAATGGCTGTCATCATGGTGGGATACAGAACAGTTTGGAAAAAGATAATATGTTTCAAAGATTAATGTTTTATGTTATTCATTTTGCATCGCTAGCAAATGGCACACAGGTGTTCTGCAATAAATAATGTTTGCTTTTTTTCCTGTCACCTGCCTGCCTACCTGCTGTGCTACGATTAACGTGTCTACAAATTATTACTTCTGCTTAGAGAAGTTTAGAATATTGGAAATTTCAATGATTTGAAGCTAGAGAACTTAAACTGAAATCCTTGCTCTGTCACATTAAGTATTTAACCTTTCAGAACCTTAACTGTTTAAATAATAAAAGAAGCAAAAATAAAACCGAGTTTTTAGTCTTCAACAAGACTGACTGGGGACATTACATGCCAGCTCTCCCTTGAAGAAAGATAAATATTAACAGTGAATGGACAAGTTTAGAGTGGAAAATGAATAGGGGAGAGTCAGGATCTGTTGGAGCACCCATTTGAAGAAGCTTGGGTGCACAAAAAGAAAAAGCACTAAAATTCTGGCTGGGATCAAACCCCAAGGAGCTCAGAGCTCAGCAGAAAGGGTAGGTGGGAGTTCTTCTCTCCTCCTCTCATCTCTCTGACAATCTGAATGCTGAGCTGTTGAGGACCCCCTCTGCCCCATGACCCAGGCAACACTATCAGTTGTGAACAGAGATCTTTCAGAAAACAAAGGATCAGGGGGCCACCTTGCACAGACATGCCGCACTTCCCCCTCCGACCCAGGTTGAGACAGTGGGTGCCATACCACAGTGCACACTTAATGCCACTGCCCTGCTCAGTATCTTCTACTCTTAGACTTCTGCCCTACCAGACCACCTGCAGACATACCCCACTCTGACTTTGGCAAACAGGGCACTCAGGGTTCCCCAGATAGTTGTGAGTTCCCTGGAGATATAACTCTTGGCCTGGAATGTTCATGGGGAGAAGGAAGGAGCAACTCAACAAAGCCCACCATGGGTCAAAGGCTTCAATTTCTAAAGGAGGAAACACCATAGCCCCGGGATGTTTATGGAGATGGGGTCATTTTTCACCCACCCCCGCTCCTTAGGAAACTGTTGCAAATGCTGCAATGTCTCTTCCCATTGGAGCCCTATGAGCATGCACAGAAAGAGGTTACTTTTCATGCTTCTCTGGTTGCCTCATCCCCACTGAAGGCAAGCTCATATTGGGAGAGAACATGTTTGTGAGTCTCTGGTGTCTCCATTCATGCAGAGGATGAGAACATGGTGTGTAATAGCCTACCTTCCAGCTCTTACTCTTAAGCACCGTATACTGGACTGCAGTCTGAATTACACCATAGTAGAAAAACGGATTGCTACAACAAACAGCATCTGAGAAAGCCACTGCATGAACCTATCTGCAACCAACAAACATATGGTTTTCCCTGTGAAAGCAACCAGAAATGAAGCCAATCAGTTATACAAGACATTCACCACAGTCACAGCCTCAAGGGAAAAATTGATAAAAAATCATAAAGCTCCATCTAAACAGCAAATTCAAAAAAGGAAACATCAGTTCCCTCAGATGAAAAGGAATCAGCACAATAGCTATGGCAATACAAAAAGTCACAGTGTTTTGTTACCTCCAAATTATCATGCTAACTCTCAATTAGTGACCCCTAAACAGAAGGACATATCTCAAATGACAAATATACAATTAAGAATATGGATGGCGCCAAGATGGGCAGATTACGAGGTCAGGAGATTGAGACCATCCTGGTTTAACCCAGTGAAACCACGTCTCTACTAAGAAATACAAAAAAATTAGCCGGGCGAGGTGGCGGGCACCTGTAGTCCCAGCTACTTGGGAGGCTGAGGCAGGAGAATGGCGTAAACCCGGGAGGTGGAGCTTGCAGTGAGC
>NW_012116611.1:1413706-1419435 GCF_000951035.1 Colobus angolensis palliatus
AGCTACTTGGGAGGCTGAGGCAGGAGAATGGCGTAAACCCGGGAGGTGGAGCTTGCAGTGAGCTGAGATCCGGCCACTGCACTCCAGCCTGGGCCACAGACCGAGACTCCGTCTCAAAAAGAATATGGATGGCAAGGAAACTCAATGATATCCAAGAGAAGGTTGAAATCCAATAGAAAGAAAGCAGAAAAGCAATCCAAGATTTGAAAGGTAATATAGCCACATTAAAAAAGAACAAAACAGAACTTCTGTAATTGAAAAATTAACTACAGAAATTTCAAAACACAAATTAAATACTTAAAAATAGATGACACCAAGTAGAAGAAAGAATTTAACAGCTCAAAAATTAGCTCTTCAAATTAACATAGATAAAAATAATAAAAATCTGAACAAAGACTTTGAGAAATATTGGATTATGTAAAGTGATCAAACCTATGACATATTAGCATTCCTGAGAGAAAAAAGAAATTAAGAAATTTGGAAAACATATTTGATGACATAATTCTAGAAAATTTTCCCAATCTTCCAGAGAGGCCAACATCCAGATACAAGAAATTCAGAGAAATCCTGTGAAACACTATATAAGAAGATGATGCCCAAAGCACAGTCATCAGACTATCCAAGATTGAAGCTAAAGGAAAAATGTTAAAGCAGCTAGAGAAAAAGGCCAAATTATAAAAGAAATCCCATTAGAGTAACAAGGGACTTCTGTGCAGAAACCTTAGAAATCAGAAGAATTGAGGGCCCATTTTTAGCCTTCTTAAAGAAAAGGAATGGCAGCCAATAATTTCATATCCTGACAAACTGAGCTTCATAAACAAAGGAGAAAAAAAGACTCTCAGAAAAACAACTGCTAATGGAATTCATCAACACCAGGTCAGTCCTACGAGAGATGCTTAGGGAGTAATTTTTAAAATATAATTTAAACTTTTATTTTATATTCAGAGGATACAGGTGCAGGGTTTTTACATGAGTATATTATGTGAGATTGAGATTTGGGCTACAAATGATTCTGTCACACAGCTAGTGAGCATAGTACCCAATAGGTAATTTTTCAGTCCTAGCCCCCATTACTCTCTCCCTCTTCTAATAGTCCTCAGTGTTTTTTCTTTCCATACATACACAATGTTTAGTCCCCATTCATAAGTAAAACATGCAGTATTTGATTTTCTGTTTTGGCATTATTTTTTATTAGAATGATGGTCTCCAACTGCATGCATGTTTCTGCAAATAGCATTATTCAATTCTTTTTTTATGACTGCATAGTATTCCATGATGAGTATGTAGTACATTTTCTTTATGCAAACCACCATTGATGGGCACCTAAGATGATTCTGTATCTTTCCTATTGTGAGTACTGCTGCAGTGAACATACAAGTGCAGGTGTCTTTTTGGTAGGACAATTTAATTTCTTTTGGGCGTATACTGAATAATGGAATTACTGGGTTTAATGGTAATTGTGCTTTTACTTTTTTTGAGAAATTTCCAAACTGCTTTCCAAAGTGATTTTCAAACTGCTTTCCAAAATTTACATTCCCACTAACAGTCCGTAAATGTTCTCTTTTATATGCAGCCTCACCATCATCTGTTGTTTTCTGTATTTTTAATAATAGCCATTCTGGCTGGAGACAGATAGTATCTCATTTTGGTTTTGATTTGAATTTCTCTGATGACTAGTGATGTTGAGCATTTTTTATGTTTGTTGGCCACTTGTATGTGTTCTGTTGAGATATGTCTGTTCATGTCTTTGGCCTACTTTTCAATGGAGATATTTTTTCTTGTTTTTGAGTTAAGTTCCTTGTGGATTCTGGATATTAGACTTGTCAGATGTGTGGTTTGCAAATAATTTCTCTAAGTCTGTGTGTTGTCTCTTTACTCTGTTGATAGTTTGGCTGTGCAAAATATCTAGCTTAATTAGATCACACTGGTCAATTTTTATTTTTGTCGTGTTTAGTTTTGAAGACTTAGTCATAATTATTTGCTAAAGTCAGTATTCAGAATTATATTTTCTAGGTTTCTTCTAGGACTTTTATACTTTGAAGACATGCATTTAAATATTTCATCCATCTGGAGTTAATTTTGTGTATGGGGAAAGGTAGGGGCCCAGTTGTATTCTTCTCCACATAGTTAGCCAGTTACCCCGGCACCATTTATTAAACGGTGAGTCCTTTCCTCATTGCTTGTTTGTGTCAACTTTGTCAAAGGTGAGGTGTATGTATGTGTGCAGCTTTATTTATTTCTGTGTTTTATATTCTGTTCTATTGGTCTCTGTCTGTTTTTGTACCAGTGCAATTCTGTTTTGGTTGCCATAGCCTTAAAATGAGTTTGAAGTTGGTTAATGTGATGTCTGCAGCTTTGCTCTTTTTGCTTAGGATGGATTTGGCTATTCAGGCTCTTTGTTGGTCCTATATGAATTTTAGAATATTTTTATATACTTCTGTGAAAAATGATGTTGGTAGTTTGACAGGAGTAGTATTAAGTCTTTAGATTGCTTTAGGCAGTATGATCTTTTTAATGATATTAATTATTCCAATTTGTGATTATGGAAAGATTTTTCATTTGTGTCATTTCTGATTTCTTGCAGCAGTGTTTTGTAGTTCTCCATTTAGAGATCCTCCATTTCCTTTGTTAGATGTATTCTCAATATTTTATTCTTTTTGTGGCTATTTTAAATGGGATTGTGTTATTTGTTCCTCAGTTTGAACATTATTGGTGTATAGAAATGCTACAGATATTTTACATTGGAATTGTATCCTGAAATTCACTGTAGGTGTTTATCAGGTATAAGGGATTTTGTCAGTTTTTAATGCTTTTTAAGTATAGAATCATATCATCAGTGAAAATAGATAATTTGGCTTATTTTATTCCTATTTGAATGCCATTTATTTCTTTCTCTGGCCTGGTCTCTGACTAGGACTTCCAGTACTATGTTGGATAGGAGAGATGAGCGTCATCATCCTTGTCTTGTTCTGCTTCTCAAGGGGAATCCCTCTAGTTTTTGTCTATTCAGTATAATCTAGGCTCTGGGTTTCTCACAGATGACTCTTATTATTTTAAGATATGTTTCCTGGATACCTTGTATGTTTAGGGTGTTTATCATGAAGGAATGATGAATTTTATTGGAAACTCTCTGCACTTGATGAGATAATCATATGTTTTTTAAATTATATTTATGTGGTGAATGACATTTATTGACTTGATTACTTTTTTAAAAAAATTTATTTCCACGAGTTTTTTGAGGAACAGGTGGTATTTGGTTACATGAGTAAGTTCTTTAATGGTGATGTGTTAGATTTTGGTGCACCCATCACCCAAGCATTACATACTGAATGCAATTTATAGTCTACTATCCCTCACTCCCTTCCCACCCTTTCCCCTGGGTCCCCAAAGTTCATTATATCAATCTTTTTTTTTTTTTTGAGACAGAGTCTCGCTCTGTCGCCCGGGCTGGAGTGCAGTGGCTGGATCTCAGCTCACTGAAAGCTCCGCCTCCCGGGTTTACACCATTCTCCTGCCTCAGCCTCCCGAGTATTCTTATGCCTTTGCATCCTCATAGCTTAGCTCCCACTTATGAGTGAAAATACATGACATTTGTTTTTCCATTCCTGAGTTACTTCACTTAAAATAATAGTCTTCAGTCTAATCTAGTTTGCTGTGAAAGCCAATAATTTGTTTCTTTTTATGGTTGAGTAGTAGTCCATCATATATATACACATATATATCACATATATATACTATACACACACACACACACACACACACACACACATACACCGCTACCACAATTTATTTATCCACTCATTGATTGATGGACATTTGGGCTGGTTCCATGTTTTTGCAATTGCGAATTGTGCTGCTATAAACATGTGTGCAGGGATCTTTTTCACATAATGACTTCTTTTCCTCTGGGTAGATACCCAGTAGTGGGATTGCTGGACCGAAAGGACTTCTAGTCCTTTAAGGAATCTCCACGCTGTTTTTCACAGTGGCTATACTGGTTTACATTCCCACCAGCAGTATAGACATGTTCCCTTTTCACTGCATTCTCGCTAACATCTATTATTATTGTTTTGATTTTTTGATTATGGAAATTCTTGCAGGTGTAAGGTGGTATCACATTGTGGTTTTGATTTGCATTTCACTGATCATTAGTGATCTTGAGCATTTTTTTCACGTTTGTTGGCCATTTGTGTATCTTCTTTTGAGAAGTGTCTATTTATGTCCTTAGTGTATTTTTTGATGGGATTGTTTGTTTTTCTTGCTAATTTGTTTGAATTCCTTGTAGATTCTGGATATTAGTCCTTTGTCAGATGTAGAGATTGTGAAGATTTCTCCCACTCTGTGCATTGCCTGTTTACTCTACTGACTGTTCTTCTGGCTATGCAGAAATGCCTTAGTTTAATTGCATCCCACCTATTTATCTTTGTTTTTGTTGCATGTGCTTTCCAAACCTAAACCCAGCAGAAGAAAAGAAATAACGAAGATCAGACCAGAATTAAATGAATGTGACATAAACAAGCTAAACAATACAAAAGATAAATGAAACAAAAAGCTAGTTCTTTGAAGAGATAAATAAAATAGACCTTTAACAAGATTAACCAAGAAAAAAAGAGAGAAGATCCAAATAAGCTCAATTAAAAATGAAATGGGAGATATTACAACTAGCGACACAGAAATACAAAAGTTCATTCAAGGCTACTATGGACACCTTTATGCACATAAAATAGAAAACCTAGAGGAGATGGATAAATTCCTGAATATATACCCTTCTAACTTAAATCAGAAAGAATTAGAAACCTTGAACAGACTAATAACAAGCAACGGGATTGAAATTGTAATAAAAAAATTACCAACAAAAAAAGTCCAGGGCCAGCCAGATTCTCAGCTGATTTCTATCAGACATTCAAAGAAGTATTGGTACCAATCCTATTGACACTATTCCGCAAGATAGAGAAAGAGGAAATCTTCCCTAAGTCATTCTATGAAGCCAGTATCATCCTAATACCAAAATCAGTAAAGGACACAGCAGCAACAACAACAAAAAACTATAGACCAATATCCGTGATCAACATAGATGCAAAAATCCTTAGCAAAATACTAACTAACCGAATCCAACAGCATATCAAAAAAAAAAAAAAATTCACCATAATCAAGTGGGTTTCATACCGGGGATGCAGGGATGGTTTAACATATGCAAGTCAGTACATGTGATACACGACATAAACAGAATTAAAAACAAAAATCACATGATCATTCCAAAAGATGCAGAAAAAGCATTTGACAAAATCCAGCATCCTTTATGATTAAAACCCTCAGCAAAATTGGCATACAAGGCCTCAATGTAATAAAAGTCATCTATTACAAACCCTCGGCCAACATAATACTGAACAGGGAAAAGTTCTCTCTCAGAGAACTGAAACAAGACAAGGATGCCCACTCTCACGACTTCTACTTATCATAATAGTGGAAGTCCTAGCAAGAGCAATCAGAGAAGAGAAATAAATAGAGGCATCCAAAGTAAAGAGGAGGTCAAACTGTCATTGTTTGCTGATGATGTGATCATAAACCTAGAAAACCCTAAAGACTCATCCAAAAAGCTCCTAGAACTGATAAATGAATTCAGCAAACTTTCAGGACACAAAATTTACACAAATTAGTAGTTCTGCTATATACCAACAGCAACCAAGCTGAGAATCAAATCAAGAACTCAACCCCTTTTGCAATAACTG
>NW_012116611.1:1419485-1431024 GCF_000951035.1 Colobus angolensis palliatus
GTGGTAGTGCATGCCTATAGTCCCAACTACTTAGGAAGCTGAGGCCAGAGGATGACTTGACCCCAGGAGGTCATGGACGCAGTGAGCTATGATCAGGCCACTGCACTCCAGCCTGGGCAACAGAGCCCTATCTCAAAAAAAAAAAAAAAAAAAAAAAAAAAAAAAAAAAAACTTAGGAGTATACCTAACCAGGGAGGTGAAAACCTCTACAAGGAAAAATATAAAACACTGCTGAGCGAAATCGCAGATGACACAAATGAATGGAAATACATCCCATGCTCATGGATGCATAGAATCAATATTGTGAAAATAACCATATTGCCAAAAGCAATCTACACATTCAGTCCAATTCCCATCAAAATACCATCACCATTCTTCACAGAACTCACAAAAACAATCCTAAAATTCATATGGAACTAAAAACAAGCCCACAAGAGCCCACATAGCCAAAGCAAGACTAAGCAAAAAGAACAAATCTGGAGGCAACATGTTACCTGACTTCAAACTATACTATAATGCTATAGTCACCAAAACAGCATGGTACTGATATGAAAATAGACACATAGACCTATGAAACAGAATAGAGAATCCAGAAATAAACCTAAATACTTACAACCAACTAATCTTCAACAAAGCAAACAAAAACATAAAGTTGGGGAAACGATACCTTATTCAACAAATGGTGCTGGGATAATTGGCAAGCCACATGTAGGAGAATGAAACTGATTCTCATCTGTTGACTTGATTCTTAGGTGAGTTCTTAACACACAAACAATACTTGCTGCCACAAAATCACATCTAAGTACATAGCCCATGCACCCTATGAAGCAACTACACAGTTGACACTAAAATGCAACTATGTAACAACATTATGACGAGAGCAAAACCTCATATATCAATATTAATCTTGAATGTAAATGTCCTAAATGCTTACCCTAAAAGACCTAGAGTGGCAAATTGAACTAGACAGTATGAACATATTAACAATGTTGATTCTTCAAAGCCATAAGCGTGGACTATTTTTCCATTTGTGTCTTTCTATGATTTCTTTAAGCACTGTTTTGCAGTTCTCCTTGTAGCTATTTTTCACTTCCTTCATTATAACTGGTCTCCTAGGTATTTTAATTATTGTGGCTATTGTAAATGGAATTACATTATTGATTTGGTTCTTAACTGAAATGCTATCAGTGTATAGAAATGCTACTGGTTTTGCATGTTGATTTTGTACCATAAAACTTTACTGAAGTTATCAGGTCTAGGAGTCCTTAGGTGGAATCTTTATGTGTTTCTAGGTATAGAGTTATATCATCAGTGAAGAGAGAGATAAATTGACCTCCTGGTTTCCTATTTACATGCCTTTTCTTTCTCGCCCTTGCCTTATTGCTCTGGCTGGAACTCCCAATACTTTGTTAAATAGTAGAGAACGTGGAAACTCTTGTCTTGTCCACAGTTATAGAGGGAATACTTCCATCTTTTTCCTGTTCAGTATGTTGGTTTGGGGTTTGTCATAGATGGTTCTTACTATGAGATGTGTCCTTTGATTGCCTAGTTTGTAGAGGGTTTTTTATCATCAAAGGATGTTGGATTTCATTGAATTTCGTTGCATCAACTGAGATAATTTTATATATTTTGTTTTTGATTCTGTTGAATAAATGTGTGAATCACATTTATTGATTTGTGTACATTGTATAATGCCTGCATCCCAGGAAGAACGCCCAGATAATCATGGTGAATTATCTTTTGGATATGCTGCTTAACTCCATTTGCTAGTATTATGTTGAAGATATTTGCACCTATGTATATCAGAAACATTGGCTTGTTTTTGTTGTTGTTGTGCTCTTTTCTGATTTTGGAATCAAGACGATACTGGCTTCATCAAATTCATCAGAGAAAACCCCTTTCTCCTCAATTTTTTAGAATGGTTTAAGTCAGAAAAATGATAACGATTTTTTATACATCTGGTAAAAATTTTCCTGTGAATATGTATGATCCAAGGCTTTTTTATTTGGTGGATAGTTTTTTTTTTTTTTTTTTAAAATTACTGTCTCAATTTGTTGTTATTGGTCTGTTCAAATTTTTAATTTCTTCCTTCTTTATGTGTGTTTTCAGGAATTTATCAATTTCCTCCTGACTTTCTAGTTTCTGCACTTCGAGATGTTCATAATAGTCTCACAGACTATGTTGTATTTTTGTTGGGTTGGTTGTAAAGTTACCGTTGTTGTTTTTGATTGTGCATATTTAAATCTTCCATTTTTTTCTATGATCTAGCTGATGTTCTATTAATCTTGTTTCCATTTTTGAGGGAACAACTTTTGTATTTTGTTAATCCTTGTATTTTGTCTCAATTTCATGCTGTTCCACTCTGATTTTAGTATTTTTTTCTTCTGCTAACTTTGGGTTTAATTTGCTCTTGTTTTTCTAGTTTGTTTTGGTGTAACATTAGGTTGTTAATTTGAGAAATTTCTATCTTCTTTATGCAGGCATTTAGCTCTATATACTTTTCTTACAACACTGGTTTTGCTGCATCCCAGAGGTTTGACTTATGTTGTCTCTTTGTTTTCATTTCTTTCAAGTTTTTTTTTTGTTTTTTTTTTTTTGCTTTAATTTTGTTCTTTACCCAAAAGTCACTCAGGAGCAAGTTGTCTACTTTTCATTTTCTGTGTTGTTTTCTTTTCATTTTTTTGTGTTGTTTTAAGAGTTCCAATTGATGTTGCTTTATAATTTTATTTCCCAGTACTCTGAGATGATGCTTGGTATGATTTTGATTTTTTTAAATTTATTGAGACTACTTTTATGGCCAACCATGTGGCCAGTCTTTGAGTATGTTCTGTCTGCAGATGATAATGTGTATTCTGTAGCTGTTGAGTAGAGCATTCTGTAGGTATCTATTAGGCCCAATTTGTCAGGTGCCCATATAGATCTGGAATTTCTTCATTAGTGTTCTGCCTTGATGATCTGTCCAAGGCTGTCAGTGGGGTGTTGAAGTCCCTCGTTATTTTTGTGTGGTTGTATATCTCTTTGCTTAGCTCTAGTAGTAATTCTTTCATTAGTCTTGGTGTTCTGATACTGGATGCATATACACATATTTGCAAACTGTGCATTTGCCAAGGGGCAAATATAGAATCTATAAGAAACTTAAATCAACAGAAAAAAACAAAAACAAATAACCCAATTCAAAGTGAGTAATGATCAGCAACAGACATTCCTCAAAAGAAGATATACAAGTGGCTAGCAAACAGATTTTTAAAATGCTTAACATCACTAATCATGAGAGAAATGAGAATCAAAACCACAATGAAATACCATCTCACACTAATCAGAATGGCCACTATTGAAAAGTCAAAAAATAACAGATGTTGGCAAAGTTGCAGAGAAAAGGGAATGCTTATATACTGCTGGTGAGAATGTAAATTAGTTCAACCCCTGTGACATGCAGTTTGAGTGTTTCTCAAAAAACTAAAAATAGAAGTACCATTTGACGCAGCAATTTCATTACTTGGTATATAAGCAAAGGAAAACTAAGCACTCTACCAAAAAGACACTTGCACTTGTATTTTTATTGCAGTAGTATTCACAATAGCAAAGGCATGGAATCAACCTAGGTGCCCATCAATGTTAGTTTGGATAAAGAAAATGTGGTATATATACATCATGGAATACTCTGCAGCCATAAAAAACAGCAACATTATATCCATCAGAGCAACATGGATGCAGCTGGAGGCCATTATCATAAATGAATTAACACAGAAACAGAAAAAACAATGCTGCGTGTTTTCACTTATGAGTGGGAGGTAAACATTGGATATGTATGAACTAAGCATCTTTATGTATAGACATAAAGATAAAAGCAATAGACAGTGGAGACACCAAAGCTGTGGAAGGAGGGTTGGAGTCAAAGTTTGGAAACTAACTATTGGGTACTATATTCACTATTTTGGTGACAGGTTCAATAAAAGCCCATACTTCACAATCTTGCAATATATCTATTTAACTAACTGGCACATGTATCCCCAAATCAGAAAAAGGAAACAAAACAAGCAGATAAAACAAAGCAAATAGTTTTTACCTTAAATGGATAAAATAATCCATTGAGGAAATGTGTAATGTTTAGGACATTTTTGGACACATAGAAAATGCTCAATAAATTACCAAAGTTATTCATATAATTGTCATTATCACCATCACCATTGTCATCAAAATATTCACTGTGCATCCTTGGGCAAGTTGCTTTGTTTTACGTGCCTTAGTTATGTTTTTTCCAAAATGAGGAAAATCCTAATACCTACCCTATAGGATTGTTGTGTAAATTGAACCAAATAGTAAATGCAAAATGTTTAGCATTTATGGATGACACAAAATGAAGGCTCACTAAATGTTAACAATAGTAATAGTACTTTTTTTTTTATTGTTTTGTTTTGTTTTCTTTTGTTTTGGTTGTTGAGATGGAGTCCTGCTCTGTCGCCCAGGCTGGAGTGCAGTAGCGAGATCTCGTCTCACTGCAGGCTCCGCCTCCCGGGTTCACGCCATTCTCTTGCCTCAGCCTCCGGAGTAGCTGGGACTACAGGCGCCCGCCACCACACCTGGCTAATTTTTTTTTGTATTTTTTAGTAGAGACTGGGTTTCACTGTGTTAGCCAGGATGGTCTCTATCTCCTGACCTCGTGATCCACCCGCCTCGTCCTCCCAAAGTGCTGGGATTACAGGCGTGAGCCACCGCTCCGGGCCAGTTGCAGTTATAATCATTATGAAGCTCTGGAATGATAAAACGCCGTCAAGTTTCAATGCCAGAGTGAATGGGATCAGAGTAGTGACCTAGAGCTGGTTTGTGGTGTATTGTTTGATGAAAGAAAACTCAGGTAAGAAGAAACATTGGTGACGTCTGGCGCTGAGAGTTATAGAACAAAAGGCAGTTAAATGCAGTAGAGGTAACTGGGTGTGGGAGAACTGTTAACTATTAAGAGAGAGACTTGTCTAAGGCGTGGGAAGGACCTCAGCCCCTAGGAGCACTGTGGAACTTACTTTTCCAAAATACAGTGAAGTAGTTCTCTGTTCATTTTTTAATTATCTGACATCTGTGTTTTTATATTTATCTAGATTCTCCCTAAAGATAAGCATGAAGCTTTTAGAGCCCAGCTATCCTCAAAAACTTGATTAAATTGGATAGAACTCTGCTTTAAAATCAGAGGTGAATCCAAATCTTGCATACCCCGTCTATCATGTTTATATGCTTCATAAGTTAATTAAATATACTTAGCTCCAGTTTCCTGTTCTTTCAAATGGACATGCAACTTAATTCACAGCAGTTTTAAGTATTACATGAGATTTGTTCATGAAGTCTCAGGTGACTGGCACATAGTTCATGTATTTTAAATGTCTATCTCTACAATAATATGTATATGGTGAAATAATTGGGACCATGATACCCAAAGATGGACTGGAAATTGGTTTTCAAAAAGACTTTCTTGCAAATCTATCTAAGTAATTTCATAGAACTGATGTATGTGTTGTCCTATCAATTATTACATCAATGTATTTTCATTTTCAGACAGTCAGAGTTATTACAAGGCATGTATGTAATTATATTTTGAATCACAATTGATCTTTTGGATGTTTTTCCTTCAATGTGTGTTTTCCTTCAGTTTAGCGAAGATTTGAAAATTAATTAGGTCAGGCAATACATATCACTGATATAATTTTATAAAAATCCCGTAAATAGCTTTAAAAACATTGTTACTATTCTCATAAACATAATGTTCTGTTTGTGCCCTCAGATTAATTTATTCAGTCAGAATGACCTATAATGACTTTAATAATTTTTAAATCTCACTTGTCTTACACACCACCCACCTTCACTTTTCATGTTTCCAGTCCTAGAAATGGAAATTGTCGAATATTAAAGTAGATATTTCAAGCTCATCTAAACATTTATAACCTTAAGATAACAGTTTCCTTTGTTTTTCTGATTTAATTATATTTACTTCAGTGATTCTCAAAGTGTGGTCTTCAGATTAGCAGCATCAGCAGCAAATGGGAAAGTGTTAGAAATGTCAATTTGTGGGCTCCACCCCAGACTTGCTGAATCAGAAACTCTTGGAATTGGGACCAGTAATCTGGATTTAGCAAACTTTTTAAGTGATTCTTATGCACACAAAAGTTGGAGAATGATGGTCCAGAGTATGTTTTGGACATATATTGGAGAGAGGGTGTGTGTGTGTGTGTGTGTGTGTGTCCGAGAGAGACAGAGACAGACAGATATGATTACATGCAAAATACACATATTGGTAATATTAAAGCTCACATCTAGAATTTCAATTAGAATACGAGCACTTACACATATAATTCTTGCTCTCTTAATAGTATGTGTTACACCAGTTTGAGTTTTTTAAACTCATTCTCTAAATTTTTCATGATAGTATAACATCTAAACAGAAAAATATACAAATTGTAAATTTTTAAAATGTGAACATACCCATATAACCCATGACTTGGTGATTTGAATAATTTATGGACTTACAGTATAATAAGACCTGTTAGGTCCAGGGCCAGGTGAAGTACAGGTGTTCTGGCTGATGGAGGAACTATCTGGGAAGGGAGCCTTTCCCACTGGGTTGGAGGAACATAAACTGGCATAAGCAATGAAACTCACAGCTAGGCCTTTGGGGCCCTATGAGTGTCAAAGTTGTAAAGGCCGGGCTTGAAATTCTGTATTTTACAGTACAATTGATCCTTGATGCGTTGGCATCCATTTAAATGTCAGTGATGACTAAAACTAGACTAGAAAGAGGAGAAATGCCTCCCTAGGAAGGAAATTAGGCATTGCACCAGGAGGAAATGGCCATGTGGTGAAGCGGTCACCAAAAACATGAACCTTAGAGGTGTTCCCAGCTTTACGGTCAATGAAGGCAAATGAGGGAACTTTATGGCATTGGTGTAGGGAGTGGATGTTCCCAGAGGGCTTGAACTTAGACTAATCGGTCACTGTGGAAATGGCGACACTAAACAGAGGATCTACTTATCTCTTTATAACTTAAGTAAAAATTCCTTTAGGAGCCCATTATGCCTCTCAATTTAATGGGTTCTCTGGATCCTATCAAGGAGATGAAAGTTCCATTCAATGTTTTTTCAAGAGCTAAGTACTGTGTATTGTGAGAAGTAAAGCATGTGTCTTGGTCACTATCAGTAAAATCTGCAACTCCAAATGAGATAAGGAGAGAACTGATGAGGCATTTTATTATGGCCTTATCATATGTAGAGACACCTGTACCTTTGGTTTACATTTTGGGCATCTGTGAGCCAAGACGTTCCCCAGGCTTATCTTCTACAAAGGGAGTAAATCTTGGGAAATAGTCCAAGAGTTTGTAAAAATGCTTGAGTGGATCTATGTGTTGGTCAAGGTATCCAGGGCTAAGATGAATGACTTAAGTTTGACCAATTGTGTTGATCCTAGGACCCTGCCCTTTATCGGGAACATCCTGATTAAGGGGATGGAAATGGCCACATTCTACTGAGCAACATCACTTATGATGGTGCTGTTAATATAGTCTGTGCCATCCATAAAGTGTATAGCCTCCCTTGTTATTTACTCAGTTAATCCTAAGGGGCTCCCTGTGTAGCCAAGGAGTCTTGGGGAGGAATAAGCTCCTCTAGCACCATAGCACCTGTCAAGGCACTTGGTGACAGGGGAGGCTACCCCAAACTTCAAGTAGAATATGTCAGAGGGCCCATATTTGCCTCCATATTGTAGCAAGCAGTCCTTGATAGCAGTGTCAAGCTTGTGGGACACTACTTCATGACCCAGTGAATAATGGGTAGCAGGGTATGTAGGATCAGAGGCTCAAGGTCTATTAGAACCTCTATTTCCAGAATATTATGTGGCCAGCAATTGCCACTCTAATGGTGTATAGTGCTGAGAAGGGCAGGTTCTTGTCTCAGAAGCTCATGGGCAACTGATGGCCATGATAAGTGGTGCAAAGACTCCATGAGGCATAAGAAAGGTTGCTCAAGCCACTGCAGTGACATAATCTCTGGTACCTGCTGATTTCAATCTGGACTGATTATAGAGCCTTTTATTGGAGGAAGATTTGTTTAAGGAGGGCCCATTTGTACATAACAACATCAGTGAGATTAAGCAAAATTTTAAGTGAGGAAAGTGTTGCCTCCAGAACCCAAAATGAATAAAGATGGTGGACTTATATATCCTTAGTGACTGTGTCAAATAAATTTCTCCAGAGGGGGGTATCATTAATGTCATGCCATATCTTTGTTCCTGGAGAAAATTAGATGCAATGAAAAAGCTTCTGAAGTATCCCATGAGTAACCTGGTAAAGTTGTGCTTTATCCCTTTAAAGGGGAAAGCAAACTGCAGCTACAAGGCTTTTCAGATGGGTACTGAATCAAACATATTAGCCAAATTTATAATTTTAAAATATTTACTAGTTGCTGATTGGATAGATTTGGTAATTTTAATAATATTGGGTGTTGATATGTGGGTTCGTTGGATTAGAGCAATAAGTTTGAATTAATCTACTGTGAGGCACCATTCATTCTTTCTTTTGTCAGTTTAACAGCAGTCAAAATTGGCCTGCTAAATGAAAAGAGCAGTAACGATAGTTACTACTCCACTAATTAAAGTTTTATAGAATAAATTCCAATTATTGAAGGCTCTGTTTTAACTTCTATTGGGTCATATTAACAATTTTACCTGTGAGGTCCATTGGGTCTCATTATTTCAAGCCAATTTGTAAGTGCAAAATAATCAAGTCTAATATATTTATCATTCGATCAGAACATCTGTGTCCACCATAGGGTATTTTAGGGCAATGGATGCAACGACTATGGGAAATTTAGTCAAGTTAGTAGTTCTGATTGTTAAGGTAGAGCATATGTATTTAATTTCTATTTTATATTTAGTTAATCCTCTAAGACTATAGAGAGTATGAATATCATGCTTAAATTTAGTGGGACCAATTATTTTGATCCTTGGACCCTGCCCTTTATTGGGCAGATCCTGATTAAGGGGATGGAAATGGCCACATTCTACTAAGCAAAATCACTTACGGTGTTGCCATTAATGTAGCCTCCGGGTCTAACTAATTTTAGCCCCAACATTGATTAAGTTCATGAAGGTTTTCTATTTGGTGCATTTTGGCAAATTTTAAAGTTAATTCACACCTATGTGAAGACACACAAAAGCTGATCAATACCCCTTTATATTATTTTGCTGTATAAGTTATTTTAGCAAGTTTTGGATTTCCAGTTGGGTCAAACTATCGACCTTTCATTCTAATTCTGCTGATTTCTTCTCCCTGTGTTCTGGTTTCTTTCTTATCTTTATTTTTCTTTTTTCTCACAGATATGTTTGGGGGGAGGAGGTTTTCTTTTGTTTCCTCTGCTTCTAGTCATAAGTTTCTTCCACTAGAGAGCCTGAAATCAGTATCATCAGGGCTAGGGACCTTTCCCATGACAATGGTTATATGGTTTAAGAATGTCTAACTTTAGTCAGTTTTGAATGAACCCCTTAACTGTGCTACAAGGATACCATAGGTGTTTTCCACAATGATCTTGAAAATTAGGACTTTTATTTCAATAGAGCCATAAGTAGGGGACTGGTGCAGTTGAAGAGTTATAGGCCCACAATTCAGAGGCTGACAGATTAAAACCATCTTCTATTATGAATTCTGCCATTTTCTGCTGCACAGTCTTTCATCTTTTGGGTACCTAGCCATCAGATAGTTTCTGTCGCTATCTGATTATTCAAAAATCAGACCTTCATTTGATCACTCATCATGCGTCTCTCTGGATAGTTATAAGAAAAGAGGTGAGGGGGCAATAGAAAATTCTCCTTCTCTGAGAATGCCCCAGTCAATCTCTTCATCAATTGGGTCCAGAGATAATAGAGCTATTTTGTCTACAGCTTAGATGAGGGCCACCAAGCCTTGTGATCACAAGATTAGCATTTCGTTTGCTGTTTTGCAGCAGCATTGAGCAAAGCCCAGGTGCACCGATCAGGAGTTTTACATTGGAGAGCAGAGAATACCAAATTCTCCTCTACACGTTTATTCTGATCAGTGTTGGAAAACACGATATTATGAATGTGTAATTTGATTTCTTTGGAGTTCAGGAGTGCACTCATGAAAGCATCAAGGAAAGCAACAACATCACAGGAGAGCGGAAAGGACCCAACCTTTGCCTGAACAACAGTCACTCTTACAAGGGAATCAGAAAATGGTTCTTAATTCCTTTCTCATTGGTAGCCAGGATTTTGCCTTTCTCAAGCACTTAGGAGGTAAGCACCAGGCTACGTACATGTTTTGGGGAGGTACTTTCTCTACTAATGGATGGCCAGGTGATCACTCCAAATAATCTCTCATCAACAGCCTACATGCAGTACACTGGAATCTTTATCCTTCAGGGCCTTGGCTTGATAGTCCACCAAAGGGACAGCCAGTTCCAGACGTTGTGTTCTTGTGGTCCCTACTATTAATGGCATATCAGCTTGCCATTATCCATTATACAACCTTGTTGGTAGTCCCTCTGCCTTAGAATGAGTGGTGGAAGTCCCAGAGACCATCTGCCAGACGCAGGCCCCACTTGTTGCCATTTCATGCCAGCATATAATTAATTAACAATAGCTATCTCCTCAGTAGTGAGAATGACACTTTAGGTGGAAGGAGGTGCCAGTACTTGAGAGAAACCATAGAACACAATGCAAATCTAAAGTGCAAGCTGGCAGTTCCATCCCAGGCACCCTTCATGGTATCAGGAACTTATTCATTAGCAAAAGAGCAGTTAATTAAATCTGTCCACATGTTCTTGGTCCTGATTGAGCCATTTGGTTTGTGAAATAAATTGTTCTGTTCACCTACTCTTCACCCCATTGGTGAAAGAGGGATCCCATTCCCTAACAGTACAAGATTGTTGAACACAGACCCCTGACACTAGACAGACGAGATAAACACTTGTTTATTAGTTACATCTATTTACAACCCTGTGGAAGTAGGAGACCACACACCATACAGAGTCACAAGGAGGGTGACACTGGGTAACAGACTAAAAGAGCAAGCCTACAGAATGCCTTCTTTCTAATAACAGGAGGACGGGGTGCTCCTTGGTCCCTGTGTAAAGATGTTGGCTTCTTTGAATAATATTGCCCTTTGTCGAATAACTGAGACCTGTTAGGTCAAGGACTGAGTGGGGTGCAGCTGGTTTGGCCGATGAGGAAACTATCCTGGTGGGAAATTTTCCCACAGTGTGGGGAGCCATATCAGGTTGGGGGAACACATGGCTAGGACTTTGGGACCCTGTGAAACTCAAAGATGTCAAAGTAGCACTTGAAATTATAGGTCTGACAAAACAGAATGTCCTAATAAATTACCACGGACATGGTGCTTAAAACAACAGAAATGTGGCCGGGTGCGGTGGCTCAAGCCTGTAATCCCAGCACTTTGGGAGGCCGAGATGGGTGGATCACGAGGTCAGGAGATCGAGACCATCCTGGCTAACACGGTGAAACCCCGTCTCTACTAAAAAATACAAAAAAC
>NW_012116611.1:1431074-1444619 GCF_000951035.1 Colobus angolensis palliatus
TCAACAATACATCAGTAAATCTAAGCTGAGTTTCTGATGTTTCAAGACCACTTTTCTTAAGGACTGTGGTGTACAAATTGTAGACTGGTAAATGTAATTTAATTGACCATTTCCTTCAAAGTGACCAAGTATTTACAATGGCCTGCTTTTTACCCTGCGCTTTCTCACCAACTTTTGATAAGGTTTCTCTTTTATCTTTAGGACCCTGAACTCTGCTTACTTGCAAGCCTGAACAAGCACAAAAACAAACAGACACAGTCGAATGTAACCTCTTTGCCTGGTTTTCCTGATCATAGCAGAACAGTTTTTGTGAGAACTCATTGGTTATTTTTCCCTTGTTTGTCCAACTTCCCCTCTAATGATCATGCTTATCTCTGCTTGTCTCCTTTTTACCCTATTAAGGAAAATCATTTTTCTGCTTGATTTTGAAATGTTCACGGAGTTTTTGAGATCTGGAGCAGTCTCCCATTGGAATAGTCTTTCTTTTTAACTGAAGTGTCTTCCTATCTAAGTACCTGTTTGTCTTTATTTGACGTAAGTGTAAAGAAGCCCTTGAAATTGTAAAGGGATTTTAAATGGCTTTAGTTTTGCTGTATTCATATTGTCTAGGGAATACAAACTATATTTTTCTAGGATAAACCGGAAAGGCAGATAGGGAAGAAATAGTTGTACCAAAGTCAAAAAATAAAATTACAACAAATTTAGCTGTAGATTTAATTGGCTTTTGTTTGTGATTCACGAATGAAGGCAGCCTTTATTCTACAAAATAGAATGAGAGCTCTCAATGGACAATAGCAGAACACTGGATTATTTAAATTGGGAGCAAGGAAACAGAACAAAGAAAAAATCTAATTCGTTAACATCAGGTTACTTTTTTGTAATGAATAAAGCAGTGGGAATTTTCTTATTATTGAATGAGGTAAACTGGAATCTCTTTTCTTCAAGAAAAAAAAAAGGTCACTTTGGATATCCATCTGTTACAGTAGGTAGCTAGTAAAGCATGAGCAGGGCAGGAAAGGGCCTATCCACAACCAGAAATATCAGTAGACAATAAGGCGATGGTCAGGTGGTTGTTATTGTCTCTCTGAAATAATAATTTGTCATAGCCAGTTCCAGGGAAAGGCAGTCTCCCTATAGATTAAAAAAAAAAAAAAAAGAAAAAAACAGAAATGTATTCTCTCTAACAGTTCCGGTGGCTTCATGTTCAACATCAGTATCACTGGGCAAAAATCAGGGTGTGGGCAGGATCACATTCTGGAGGCGCTAGAGGAGAATGTTTCCTGTCATGTCTACTTCTAGTGGCTGCTTGCATTCCTTTGCTTGTGGCTTCACTGCTCCAATTTCTGCCTTCACATTGCTTTCACGTATTCTGTGTGTGTGGTGGTTTAATCTCTCTCTGCATCTCTCTTATAAGGAAAGTTGTGATTGAATTAAAGGCCATACTGATAAACCAGGAGAATCTCTCCTACTTCAAGATTCTTAACCTAATAACATCTGCAAAGGACCTTTCTCTTATAAAGTAACATTTAGAGGTTCCAGGGATTAAAACTTAATCTCTTTGGGTGGTCATTACTTATACTGCCAAAATTAGTTGGGTCATTTAAAAAATCTCTTCTAACAATCTCTGACTTTAAATTCCTGTGTGTAAACATTTACAGTAATGTAATAATTGATATGTTCTTAGGTATACCATTTTATTATTTGTTTTCTACTTGTTTCTTGTGATTTTTGTTGCAATATTTCCTTGTACTCTGTTTTTGGGAGTTATTTAAACGTGTTATATTCCACTATAATTTATCTAATCTAATATAATTTTGACTATATCGCTTTATATAATTTTCAGTGGTTCCTCTAAGGATTAAAAAATAAATACATAATTTTTACTGTATATTTAAAATCAATATTTTAAAACTGGAATTGGAACATCGATACTTTATCACATTTAGGTCTTCTTAACCCCCTCACTTTATGGTAAATTTTTTTGTCAACTTAGTTATCTTCTCTGATTGGCATCATTAAAATAATAAGATTTTGAAACTTCTAATCTATAGATGATAAGCCTCTTACCATGGTCTTCTTTGATTTATCTCAAAACTATTTTGTAGTTTTCAATGTAGCAAGCTTGCATATATTTCTTTAAATTTATTCAGAAATATTTGATGTTTTATGATGCTATTATAAATGGTGTTACATGCTTTTAAAATTTATGCTTTATTTAATTGTTACTCGTATACTAAAAAACAATTTATTTATATTGACTTCTATAGAGCAAGCTGGCTAAATTTACCTGTGAATGCAAATAATTTTCCTATAGGAGCTCATGAATTATCTATGCACAGAAGTACATAATCTTCTAATACAACCATTTAAAAGTCTTTGTTCTATTGTATTTTTATTCATTTTGCTTATGTTTTCACCTTGTTTTACTATGAATGATATAGTGGACAAGTTTGTTCTTTTTTGGATCTCAAGAGATAATCTTTCAATATGTCTTCGACATGTTACCTACTATTTTGTTTGTAGTAGTGCTTTACTGGGTTAAGAAAGCTTTCTTCCATTTTTTGTTCCCTTAAAGTCATATATCATAAATGAGTGTTTCCTTTTATCTATTGTTTTTGCATCTATTGAGATAAGTATTTGTTTTTTCTGTTGTGGATGTTGATGATGTAATACAGCATCCTTTTTTTTTTTAAATGTTGGACAACTTTATTATTTCTGCAAAAAAATTCTATTCATCATGATGCATGATCCAATTTATGTATAACAAGTTTATACAGGTATTAGAGGAGCTAAATTTTATTTAGAATTTTGGCAACTATTTGAATAAAAAAACTGATTTTCCTACTTTGCTATATTCTAGTTGAGTTTTGTTATCAAACTTATTCTGACTTTATAAAAAAAGCTGATAATTTTACCTTCTTTTTTTGGAAGAATTTATTTAAGATTGGCTTTTTTTTAATATTTGGGAGAATTCTCTGGTGAGTTTACTCTAGTCTGTTTTGTTTATTGAAATGTTTTTATAGTAGATTCAATTTCTTTCATGGCCATATGACCCTTCACATTCATTTTTTTCTTGTATTAGCTACTGGAAGTTTTCTCTTCCTAGGTGTAGACTTTGTGAAATTAAATAATTCAAACTGAATGCTGTTAGAACTTTAAATTATCTGAGCTTCGATAGCAATGTAACTTAGTGGCCTGAGTCAAGTAACATGCAGTTGCAATTTCTGCTTCTCTGATTATACATTAATTCCTCTCTTTATTCTTGTACTGTAGGTGATTAGAAAAAGCCAGAGCTAGCTAGATCCACTTCAAGTCTATTATCCCTCTTTATAGAATGTTAAAGCAATCTTCCTTAGAATGCAGCAAACTGTAATCACTCAACTTTCTGTTATATATGTATTAGACTCCTATGGATATTGTTGCAACCCTGTTAAATTTTTATATGTCGCCTATATGTGTAAAACCTCAACTTCCTCACTGACCCTATATATATATATATGTGTGTGTGTGTGTGTGTGTGTGTGTGTTTATGGCACCAGTGCAGATTTCTTACATGTATATATTGCATAGTAGTGAAGCTTTTAGTGTACCCATCATTGGAATAGTGAACATTGTATGCTACAGATAATTTTTCAACCCTCACCCATCTCTCATACTCCCATCTTTTGTAGACTCCAATGTCCATTTTTCTATTCCATATGTCCTTGTATACAAACCGTTTGACTGCCACTTATAAGTGAGAACATACTATGTTTAATTTTCTTTCTCTTTTTTTTTTTTTTCACTTAGGATAATGATCTCCAGTTCCATCCATGTTGCTGCAAAAGACACGATTTCTTTTTTTTTTAATGGCTGAGTAATATTCCATGGTATACATGTATAACACATTTTCTTTTTCCGATCTTTCACTGATGGGCACTTCAGTTGATTTTATATCTTTGCTATTGTGAATAGTGCTGCAATAAACCTAAGAGTGTGAGTGTCTTTTGATATCATGATTTATTTCTCTTTGGGTGTAACTCCAGAACCGGGATTGCTGAATCAAATGGTAGTTCTATTTTTATTTTCAGAAAACTCCATACTGTTTTCCATTAAGGTTATACTAATTTACCAACAGTGTATAAGCATTCCCTTTTATCTAAACCCTTGCCAACATTTGTTGTTTTTGGACATTTTAATTATAGCCATCTGAGTGGTGGTATAAGGTTGTATCTTATTACGGTTTTAATGTGCATATCCTCAAGCTTTGTGCTCGAATAAACTCTGTACATAATCGTATTTTCTAAATCTAATTACATGTTTGACAACTTCGACTACATTTTTAAGTTTCTTCACATAAATGTGTGAACAAATGAGTTGATAGTATCCTTTTAATATTTTGTGTGTGTGTGTGTCTGCTGGATGTGTAGTGAAGTATATACATTTATTTCTTCTCCATCAGTGTTGCTCAAAGTTTACCAATTTTATCCTCCTTAAAAAAAGCAGAGGCTCTGTTAGTTATTTTATGTCTTAGGGTATTTAAAAATTATTTTTCTTTAGTTTTTGGACTTCAGGTGCAGATACCTTTTTCCTTTCATTAATGCCTTTTCAGACAGTCTCATGTTCAATTACTATTCCTTCCACAATTCAGTTGATGTAATCAAATATGCAAAATACTTTAAAGGGAAACTTATCTTTTTTTCCTGCTGATAATTAACTTCTTAAATTAAGGTTTAGTAGGTGTTATATGAATGTTGGTTTTATCATGATTATTAAAATTTATTATACCAAATGGTATAAAGTTTATGGTGTAAGTTAAAGAAATATTAAATTTATAACCTATTTTACAAGTACTATTGTTTTGCAATAATTATTTAATTAATGCCTTTATAGCATTGTTACTAGCTTACTTAAGAGTTTTCTTATGACTGAAATCATCACAGAGAAAAATCATGAGTTTCTTAACAATTATTTATTTATTTAGAAATTAAGAATTTTTGAGATAATCTCATACGATACAGTCACCTCTGAACATTAAGAAGCTAAAGGAGACACTGTTCTTCAAGTTGCCCACTTGGATATCTTCCAAGTACACTTTCCTTTTTTTCCTGCTCTAAAGCTTTTTAATAAACTTCCACACCTGCTCTGGGAAAAAAAAAAAAAAGGCTAAGGGAGACAACTAGTCCAATTTCATTCCTGTAGTATACCTCTCATCAGCAAGTAGTCATCTATTCAATGAATATTTATTGGTATTTTAATATGTACCTGGCATTGTGCTCAGTATTTTTATATATGGCATTTTAGTTAATTTGTTCCTCACATAAAATAGATTTTAATGATTTGTAATGAAGAAAGTGAGGCCAGAGGAGTTAACCGAATATGGTCACACCTTTGTTAAATGTCATCATAATTTCTAACAGCAAATATATTTTACTTTGCATTTTATCATACTCTGTGTGTGTGTGTGTGTGTGTGTGTGTGTGTGTGTATAGATGATGAGAAGTAGTGTAAAACATTAATTACATATTATTATTTAAGTCAGTTGCATTGGTCAGTCAACAATACATCAGTAAATCTAAGCTGAGTTTCTGATGTTTCAAGACCACTTTTCTTAAGGACTGTGGTGTACAAATTGTAGACTGGTAAATGTAATTTAATTGACCATTTCCTTCAAAGTGACCAAGTATTTACAATGGCCTGCTTTTTACCCTGCGCTTTCTCACCAACTTTTGATAAGGTTTCTCTTTTATCTTTAGGACCCTGAACTCTGCTTACTTGCAAGCCTGAACAAGCACAAAAACAAACAGACACAGTCGAATGTAACCTCTTTGCCTGGTTTTCCTGATCATAGCAGAACAGTTTTTGTGAGAACTCATTGGTTATTTTTCCCTTGTTTGTCCAACTTCCCCTCTAATGATCATGCTTATCTCTGCTTGTCTCCTTTTTACCCTATTAAGGAAAATCATTTTTCTGCTTGATTTTGAAATGTTCACGGAGTTTTTGAGATCTGGAGCAGTCTCCCATTGGAATAGTCTTTCTTTTTAACTGAAGTGTCTTCCTATCTAAGTACCTGTTTGTCTTTATTTGACGTAAGTGTAAAGAAGCCCTTGAAATTGTAAAGGGATTTTAAATGGCTTTAGTTTTGCTGTATTCATATTGTCTAGGGAATACAAACTATATTTTTCTAGGATAAACCGGAAAGGCAGATAGGGAAGAAATAGTTGTACCAAAGTCAAAAAATAAAATTACAACAAATTTAGCTGTAGATTTAATTGGCTTTTGTTTGTGATTCACGAATGAAGGCAGCCTTTATTCTACAAAATAGAATGAGAGCTCTCAATGGACAGTAGCAGAACACTGGATTATTTAAATTGGGAGCAAGGAAACAGAACAAAGAAAAAATCTAATTCGTTAACATCAGGTTACTTTTTTGTAATGAATAAAGCAGTGGGAATTTTCTTATTATTGAATGAGGTAAACTGGAATCTCTTTTCTTCAAGAAAAAAAAAAGGTCACTTTGGATATCCATCTGTTACAGTAGGTAGCTAGTAAAGCATGAGCAGGGCAGGAAAGGGCCTATCCACAACCAGAAATATCAGTAGACAATAAGGCGATGGTCAGGTGGTTGTTATTGTCTCTCTGAAATAATAATTTGTCATAGCCAGTTCCAGGGAAAGGCAGTCTCCCTATAGATTAAAAAAAAAAAAAAAAGAAAACTGAAACTGGTGATCAGCAGCTTCCGGATAAGATCTCAGGAGGTGAGCGAGTGGGCTCAGACATGCGCGTTAAGAGACAAAATGGCAGAGTTTAATGGTATATGATGTTTTAGGGGTATTCCACCAGCAAAGGGAAGAATGCCTTGGGAGAGCATGTGTATAAGTCCAGTAAGCACACTGCACATACTCACCTCCCAAGTGCTAGCAGGCCACTACGCATGCAGGTAGCTCACTTCAAGGGAAGACTGAAGGGAAAAGGGATACAAGATGCTGGAAGTAGGCCAGCATATAAAACCCTAAGTCCAAAATGAAATGGAGAACTTGTCCTCCAAGATGCCCACTTGGCCCTCTTCCAATAATACTTTACTTTCTTTTAATTCTTGTTCTAAACCTTATTTATAAACATTCACTCCTGCTCTAAAACTTCCTTCAGTCTCTTTTTTTTTTTTCTGCCGTATGCCCCTCAGTCAAAGTCTTTCTTCTGAGGAGGCAAGAATTGAAGTTGCTGCATACCCATACAGATTCACCACTGGTAACTTGGATACCCATCCCTGATAACACATCTGCTTCCTTAAAGTTTCATTTTGACTAGTTTGCTCTTAGCATGAGTGACTCCACTTTGGTTTGGTCTGGAATGTTGGTGCCTAGTGCAAGAGCTCAGCTCAAAACAATGGCCTCTCGTAAGTTTTGTTTTACCTCAAATAGAGAATTTCAAAGCTGTGTCCTCATTTATTGAAGGTTTATGAGGTAAGAAATAGAAGATTCTCTTTTCTGAAAACAGCAAATGCTCATTTTATTTGCAGTTTCAGAAACATATTTTTTTTTTCTTTTGAGATGGGGTTTCGCTCTTGTTGCCTAGGCTGGAGTGCAATGGTGTGATCTCAGCTCACCGCAAACTCTGCCTTCAGAGTTCAAGTGATTCTCCTGCCTCAGCCTCCCGAGTAGCTAGGATTACAGGCATGTGCCACCACGCCCTGCTAATTTTGTATTTTTGGTAGAGACAGAGTTTCTCCATGTTGGTCAGGCTGGTCTCAATCTCCTAACCTCATGATCCGCCTGCCTCGACCTCCCAAAGTCCTGGGATTACAGGCGTGAGCCACTGCGCCGGGCCCAGAAACACATTTTTAAAATCATTATAAATAACAATTATATGTGGCTACATAAAAATACGTCTACTATTAACCAAGAAATACAATTAATTTCAAAACGTCATGTTACATGGGAGATTAGAATTTAAATAATAAAAACAAATATCTCCTTAAATAGCTTTAACTATTATCGACCTGTATCTCAGTAAAAACTTACTTTCTGAAAATATTTGAACAGATTTATTCTGAGCCAAATACGAGTGAGCGATGGCCTGTGACACTGCCCTCAGGAGATCCTGAGAACATGTGCGCTCAAAGTGGTCAGAGTGCAACTTGGTTTTATACCTTTTAGGGTGACTGTGAGACATCAATCCATACAGGTAACATGTACATTGGTTTGGTCCAGAAAGGCAGGATAACTGGAAGTGGGGGCTTCCAAATCAAAGGCAGATTCACAGATTCTTGTCTTCTTGGAAGTAATAATTAAGTCAAGAGACATGTAGTGATAGATAAGCAGCAGCAAACTTATTTAAAGGGACGATAAACTCTGAAAGCTAAGTCAGAGCAGGCCCCTTGAGAATGAGTGTCAACTGACACTGGGGAACCTTCTTTATAGGAATCTTACATAATTATTCATAAAAGTGGCATGAAGGGGTGTTGCTAGCATGCATGTTTTGGGTGGCCCCCTGGGTGTGCATGTGCTGTAACCATACATGCTAAGTGCATATGTCATATGTCTTATTAGCATGTTAAATCTCAACCGGGGGGTGTTTTAATTATTATAATGAACAAAAGGTTACTTTTAAGGTGAGGCAAGTGGAAGTGCGCATGCTCGCTACTGAGGACAGTCCCTACTGAAGTTATTTCCTACTAGGGCCAGGTTAAGTTCCAGTTTAGGGCCAGATAATCCTAACCACAATTACATATGTGACTCTTGTTTTTGTTTTTGTTTTTGTTTTCTGATCTTTTTAGTGGGGCACTGATTGCTAGTGCAGCAACGTTTCCAGGGCTTCGTGTCTCCGGGGTTCCCTTTCCTGCTCATGTCTACCTATCCGCCTGCTCTAGCAGTTGTGCTCTTACACATTTATCACTGGGGTTCCAGTGAAAACTTAATGTCATGAATAAAGCATTGGTTGGAGGAAAAAAATGACATGTTTTTAAACTAAGATTAAATGTGTTTCATAAAGTGTTAATTTTCTTATACGCGATTCTATATTATACATAAATTAGTTTAGTTTGGTCTTTTTCTGGGAGTGAAAGGAATTCATATATTTTCTCTGTCAACACATTTTTAAAAATATATGACATGCACTATTTATGCCCAAGTTATTTCATTATAAAAGTTTGAAACGTTTTTAAAAAATATCTTCATGCTTTATTCTTAGCATTGGTGTTCTGAAGTAAGGGAAATAAAGTTTTGGGAAGATTATTAGTTTTAATCCACAGGATCAGCATGTATTTCTTAGAATAAAATTGTAAGATAGTATGATCAAAAAGCAAATACTTACAAAGCCTTATTTTTTCTTCTATATCCCAGTGCTTATGAGATCATGACCCAGATTCTCTTTTACCACTCATTATAGACCTAGTTAGTCTCATGTTGCTGGCATTCCAAGCTACAATCACAATAGTAGAAGACATAGCAGCATCTCAACTCTGAGAATAAAGACACAGGACCAAAATATCTATGGTTTTACCATTTATAATATCAAAATATATGACTAACTCCAGAGGTCATACAAATTAAATATATTATTTTATTGTATCGATATCGAAACTGTGCATGACTAGAAACAAATCTACCAATTAGGAAAAAATATGGACTGGTATATCAGCTATAATTAATACAGTAATAATGAAAAAGTGAATAATTAAAATAACAATAAAAACAAAAAGCAGAAGAAAATTGTAGCTACATAGAAATTGAGTTTGTTAATACCTTTTATTAACATTGTTACATCCAATGAGATCACGTGGACACAGGGAGGGGAACATCACACACCAGGGCCTGTTGTGGGGTGGGGGGCTAGGGGAGGGGGATAGCATTAGGAGAAATACGTAATGTAAATGACGGGTTGATGGGTGCAGCAAACTACCATGGCACGTGTATACCTATGTAACAAACCTGCATGCTCTGCACATGTATCCCAGAACTTAAAGTATAATAACAAAATAAAATAGTTGAATAAAAAAAAAAAAACATTGTTACATCAAAGCAGAAGACAGTGAATGATAGAAGACAAAGCAGCAATGAAGAAATACAGAAAATATTTCAAAAATCCGGAGCTCCACTGCTTGATAGAGGCACAGAATCTTCACAACAACATAGAGTTAAATTAAAATAAGGCTTTATAGCAGCAGTGATGTATATCTTGAAAGTGTATGTGACGATCTAGCAGTAGTGATATATATCCTGAAAATGTACATATCAATCTATTTTTAAAGGTACCTGTTAAAAAATAAGCTTCAAGAAGCCCTTAATTATCAAAGTGTCACAATTTAGCATCCCGAACTTTGTACATACTCACAAGCATGTAGGTAAATGTGTACGCACTCATACAACAAGCTTCAGCCCAGTATGACTATTAAACAGTACACACACAGACACACACACACACACACACACACACACACATAATACCTAACCACCTACAATTGCATACAACAAAAATTTTTTGGTTGTGTTACCATTATAAGCAGCTACACATTTAAAAACTAAAATTACCCAATGAACAGTCTGGATCTTCAGTGAGTGATTTCTTTATATCTGAAATGCATATTTTTACAATTGTTAGAAAATATACAACGACAAGAGAAGAAACAAGCAGGCACAAAGCCAGCAACAAAAAATTTTCATTGAAATTTATAAAAAACAATCACTAATACAGCCCAATAGATCTCAGAAACAAACAGGTTTAGTACTTTAATATAAATATCAGGAAATTAAGTAACTTTTTTTTTGTTTAAAGGAATGAACTAAATATTTTCAAAAGTAAAAAGTAGAACTTACTACTGTAAATTTCAGCAAAATACAGTGCCCAGTTAAGATTGGGAATGAGATCTACATTCTTGTTTAACACTAGTGGCATGGAATGGTACACAGGTTTATTTTTTGGTTCCTGAAAGAGATTTGGTGGAATCAATGGCCTTGGTTTTTTAATTCATCAAGGACAATGCAGGCCGGGTGCGTGGCTCAAGCCTGAAATCCCAGCACTCTGGGAGGCTGAGGCGGGTGGATCACAAGGTCAGGAGATCGAGACCATCCTGGCTAACACGGTGAAACCCTGTCTCTACTAAAAATACAAAAAATTAGCCGGGTGTGGTGGCAGGCGCCTGTAATCCCAGCTACTCTGGAGGCTGAGACAGGAGAATGGCATGAGGCAGGGAGGCGGAGCTTGCAGGGAGCTGAGATCACGCCGCTGCACTCCAGCCTGGGCAACAAAGCCAGCTCCGTCAAAAAAAAAAAAAAAAGGATAATGCAGTGCATATATATTTTGAAAACAAAAGGAAAAGGAAGTCCATAGAAATATGAGTTGTCTACATAATTTTCCTTTGAAAGATAATGTGATGTTTCTTTCTTTTGGCACACAATATTAATTCATTATATCATTGTATAACACGCTTTACTTAATTATTTAAAGCTGCCTCTCTCAAATGAGCACAAACTTCTTACGAACAAGAATTTCATAAACTGTTGTTGGGAATATAAATTAGTTCAGTCATTGTGGAGAGAAACTTTCCAATTTTTCAAAGAACTAAGAGTTTAACTGCCATTCAACATAGCAATTCCATTTTTTTTTGTTATATATGCGAAGGAAAATAAACTGTTCTACCGAAAAGACACATGCACCAACATGTTCATCACCGCACTCTTCACAGTAGCAAATACATGTAATCAGCCCATGTGCCATCAATGATAGATGCGATAAAGAAAGTATGGTACATATACACTGTGGAATACTAAACAGCCACAAAAAAGAATGAAAACATGTCCTTTGCAGCTGCATAGATGTAGCTGACGGCCATTATCCTAAGCAAATTAGCAAAGAAACAGAAGACCAAATATTGCATGTTCTCACTAGCAGTGTGGAAGCTAAACATTGGGTATATGTGAACATAAAGATGGGAACAATAGACGCTACAATAGGAAAAACAAGAGTGGGGAGGCAAGGTGGGGGTAAAGGTTGGAAAACTACCTGTTGGGTACCATGCTCACTACCTTGGTGATGGATTCAGTCATACTCCAAACCTCAGCATCATGCAATATTCTTTTGTAACAAATCTGCACATGTATTCCTTGATTCTAAAATAAAAGTTAAAATACAATAAAAGGACAATTGTATTTTTTTAGGTAGTGTTTTGGGGCCAAGGTGGCTGACAAGAAGCAGCTGCTGTGTGCCACACTCGTGCAGAGGAGATAGAGTGGTAGGTACAAACTACCTCTTCATGTGAATTGTCCAGGAGGTCACGTTGGCATTCATCAAGGAAGCAATGGTGACCTATGGAGAGCAGATGGGAGTGAGGCAGGACAGTCACCCAGCAAGCACTGGCACAGAGGGAACGGAGGATCCCCATCATGGGGAAATGATCAGTGAGTGAGAGCTCCTGGGGACCCACATTTCTGCTGTGGACTTTTGCAGTACTGGGCACTTGAGAGTCCTCCCTGACTTCCACCCTGCCTGCCCCTCTGCCCCTGGGAGTTCCAGAATGGCATAGAGAGCTGCATGGAATTGGAATAAACCTACCGCTCATGCCCCAGGAAGCCCCAAGGGCCCTGGATAGCTGAGCACCCCATCATCAGCTGCCATAGCACCACCACCAAGGGAGGCCAGGCTACCTTGCATGTCTCCAGTATAGAAGATGTATCTACAGCGCTAAGGAGTGGATAGACTGCAGGCCCTACCACCACTACACCTTGCCAGGCAAAGCCCACTGACCTGAGACCCAAACACAACCACCCTATCCTGCCTGAGGACTCCAGCAGGTCACAGCTCTCCAATTTTTCTGGGATAGAGTTCCCAGTGGTAACCTACAGGACTGCCTCAATTGCTGCTGCCATGACCTCCACCCCTCAGGCTAGGGTGAGAATTACGAGCCCAAGAGCCATCGTAGTCTGCCAGCATACCACAGCTGTGGAAAAGAGGCCAGGCAGTTTTCTACACAGGCCTCTGCCCCTGCTACCCTTCAATGGGCAGGGCCTCCTTATCTTCATCCCCAGTGCAGCTGCCATACAATCACCTAATCACTTCAGTCAGCAGTGGCTCTTTATTTATCTGGGGTGGAATTCCCAGATACAACTGAAAAGCCCTATGCCATTGCCACTGCAGCAGTACCTGTTCTTGCTTCCCTTGGGCTGGGGAGTGAACAAAGACCCTGATTGCTTTACTCACATCTACAACATGCTGCAGCTGCCATGCAAAGAAGAGGTCAGTCTCACTTCCTTCTGAGCCCTAACCTCCTGCTCTTCACCAGTCAGGATCCCTGGAATTTGGCCACAGCACGGCTTCCCCACCTCTGTGGGACAGAGCTCACGAGACAAGTGACAGACTCTGACAGACTCTTTGCCATTGCCACTGCCAAATTTCCCACCCCTTTTGCCCCAAAATTGTAGAGGGAAGAAATAGCCTGAGCTTGCCCAAGAGCTGTAATTATACAGGCTTGGAGGGCCAAGCTAAGATCTGTGGCCAGTACTTCAGTGGGAGAGGAGCCCATAGTCTAGGACTGAGAAAGGGCATGGCTGAAATCATGAGGAAATAGAGGAG
>NW_012116611.1:1445430-1455478 GCF_000951035.1 Colobus angolensis palliatus
AAAAAAAAAAAAAAAAAAAAAGCCATTTTAAGAAAAAACAAAACAAAAAGGGATCTTCTAGAGCTAAAACATATACTATGAAAATTTCATAATACAACCATAAGTGTGATTATGAAATTATGAAATACACTAAGCTGAGGGAAGAATTTCAGAGTTTTAAAACTGGTATTTCTACTCAACCCAGTCAGACAAAATAAAAACAAATTAGAAAGCATGTACACAACATCATTACAATATGGGATTCTGCAAAAAGACCAAACCCATGGCACACTTGCATCCCTAAAAGAGAAGGAAACAGAGCAAGTAACCTGGAAAACATGTTACCCCGATAGCAAATTCAGACAAGGAAACATAAAAAAAAAAAAAAAAAAAAAAAAAGGAAAGAAAAAACACTACAGTTCAATATATCTTATGAATATTGTTGCAAAAATAAAAAAATCCTAGCAAAACAAATTCAATAATACATTAAAAATATTACTCATCTTGACCAAGTGGGATTTATCCCTGAGATGCAAGGATGGTTTAATATACGCAAATCAATCAGTGTGATACATCATATCAAGAGAATGAAGGATACAAACTGTATGATTATTTTAATTAATGCTGAAAAAACATTTGATACAATTCAACATCCCTTCATGAAAAAAACACTCAAAACCTTAAGATAGAAGAAACATCCCAATACATAACAAAAGCCATATACGACAGACCCATAGCTATTAATATTGTTATACTAAATAGGAAAAAGCTGAAAGCCTTTTCTATAAAATCTGGAACATGACAAGGATGCCCACTGCCATCAACCACTCTTATTTAACATAGCACTGGATATTCTAGCTACAGAAATCAAACAAGTGAAACATATAAAAGACATCTAAATTAAAAAGAAATTAAATTATTCTTGTTTGCAGATGATATGATCATTTATTTGGAAAAACCTAAAGACTCCACAAAGAAACAGAACTAACAAAAAATTCAGTAAAGATTCAAAATCAACATAAAAAAACCATGGCATTTCTATATGCAAAAAGCAAACAATATGAAAAAGAAACCAAAAAGCAATCCCATTTACAATAGCCATACATAAAATTAAATTCCTAAGAATTAATGAAAGAACTGAAAGATATCTATATTAAAAACTGTAAAACACTGATGAATTGAAGAGGACACCAAAAAATAGATAAATAATCCATATTCATTGATTGGAAAAATCAGTAGTGTTAAAATGTCCATACTACCCAAAACAATCAACAGATTCAGTGCAATCCTTATCAAAATACAAATGACATTCTTCACAGAGATAGAAAAAAAATTCTAAAATTTATGTAGAACAATAAAAGACACAGAATAACCAAAACTATCCTAAGCAAAAAGAACCAAACTGGAGGAATCACATTACCTGACTTCAAATTATACTACAGAGGTACTGTAATGGAAACAACATGGTATTGGCATAAAAACAGACACATAGATCAATGGAAGAGAATAGACAAACCAGAATCAAATCCACACATTTACAGTGAACTGATTTTTGTGAAAGGGACTAAGAACATACACTAGGGAAAAGATAATCTCTTTTTCTCTTCCCATCATTGGCTAAAAAAGACAGTCTCTTCAATAAATGGTGCTGGAAAAACTGGATATCAATATGCTAAAGAATTAAACTAGATAAGTATCTCTCATCATATACAGAAACCAAATCAAAATGGATTAAAGACTTAAATCTAATACCTCAAATCCTGGAACTAATACAAGAATACTTTGGAAAAAATCTCCAGGACATTGGTCTGGGCTTACATTTTTTGAGCACTACTCTAGAAGCACAGGAAGTCAAAGCCAAAATGGACAAATGGGATAACTCCAAGTTGAAAAGCCTCTGCACAGCAAACGATAAAATCAACAAAGTGATGGACAACACACAAATAGGAGAAAATATTTGCAAACTACCTATCTGACAATGGATTAATCAGAATATAAGGAGTTCAAGCAACACAGTAGGAAAAAATCCCATTAATACGTGGGCAAAGATTTAAATAGACATTTCCCAAAAGAAGGCCTACAAATGGCAAAGAAGCATATGAATAGTTGCTCAATATCATTGATCATCAGAGAAACGTAAATCAAATCTGCAATGAGATATCATCTCACTCCAGTTAAAATGGCTTATATCCAAAAGACAGGGAATAACAAACGCTGGTGAGGACGTGGAGAAAAGGAAACCCTCGTACACTGTTGGTGGGAATGTAAATTAGTACAACCACTATGGAGAATAGTTTCGAGGAGGTTCCTCAAAAAGCTAACAATTGATCTACCATGTGATCCAGCAACCCCACTGCTGGGTGTATACTCAATGAAATGAAATCCGTGTAGTGAAGAGATGCCTGCACTTCTATGTTTGCTGCAGCACTGTTTACAATAGCTAAGATTTGGAAACTACTTAAGTGTCCCTCAATGGATGAATGGATAAAGAAAATGTGGCACATATAAACAATGAATTACTATTTAGCCATAAAAAAGAAAGAGATCCTGTCATTTGCAACAACATGGATGGAACTGGAGACCATTATGTTAAGTGAAATAAGACAGGCACAAAAAGACAAACAGCACACGTTCTCACTTATTTGTTAGATCCACAAAAAATCAAAACAATTTAACTTACGATACTCTATTGAGTTGCAAACAGTCCAGTTACACGCTGGTTACCAGAGAATCTGAAGGGTAATGGAGGATGGTGGCGGAGGTGGTGATGGTTAATGGGTACCAAAAATATAGAAAGAATGAAAAAGACTTACTATTTGGTAACATAATAGTGGGACTTTAGTCAATAATAACTAACTGTACATTTTTAAATGACTTAAAGAGTGTAATTGGATTGTTTGCAAATCAATGAATAAATGCTTGAGGAAATGAATACTCCATTCTTCATGATGCAATTATTTATTTCACATTTCATGCCTGTGTCAAAACATCTCATGTACCCCATAAATATACACGCATGCTATGTTCCCCCCAAAAAATTTCAATTTAAATTTAATTTTTAATTTTTAAAAAATTATAAGAAAAAGTAGTTTAATAAAATCAAAGTTTCTCATAAACATCCCTCAGAAAACTAAAAGTAGAAAAGAATATTCTGAAGCTGATAATCCTTACCAATAACATAAACCGTCACTTAACACATATTTTGTGTGTTATATGCATTATATACTGTATTCTTACAATAACATAAGCTAGATAAAAGAAAATATTATTAAGAAAATCATAAAGAAGAAAAAATGGATTTGTTATTCATTAAGTGGATGTGTATCACCATTCATCATAAAGATCTTCATCCTCATTGTCTATGTTGAATACATGTAGGAGGAGGAGAAAAACGAAGGGTTGATCTAGGTGTCTCGAGGGTAGCAGAGACAGAACAAAATCTATATATAAATGAACCTGTACAGTTAAAACCCATGATATTCAAGGATCAAATGGATATGAACAACCGATTTTTGGCACAAGTACAGAGAGAATGCAATGTAAAACTGATATTCATTTTAACTAATGATGTTAAAATTCGTATAAAAAGCAAAACAGTTACAACTTACTAAAATTATTTGAAAAATGACAAAGTTGAAGAACTTACTTTGCCTAATTTCAAAATTATTTAAAGGTACAATAATCACCCATGTTTGGTTATACATGATTGTAGTTCCAGAAGCTCAGGAGGCTGAGATGGGTATATCCTGGGCAACACAGTGAGACTCCTTCTCTAAAAATAAAAATAAAAATAAAAATGCAATATCCAATATGTCATTTTAGTAGAAGGATAAATATATAAATAAATGGAAAAAGAGAGTCTAGAAATAGAACTACTCATATATTATTAATTAATGTGTCTGGGTACTTAAAAGGGAAATAGAATATGTTTTCAAAAATGGTGTTACATCAACTTGATAGCCACATGGAAAAAAAGCAAACAAACTTTACATCACACCATTCCCCAAAATAATTTGAGATATGTCTGTACCTAAATTTAAAACTTGAAACTATATAAACTGTGGAAGAAAATATAAGAAAAAAAAGGTTTTCTATCTTAGGATAGGCAACTATTTCTTTTCCATAACACAAGCACACATACACACAAACAAACATGAAACGTAAAAAATTTGTAAGTTAAACATCACCATAATTTCAAATAATTTAAAATCAAAAGAGGAGGAAGATAATGAAAAGCCAAGGTGTTTAGACTGAAAGTACTTATTCACAACACTTCTATCCAATATTTGTATCCATAGTATATAAAGCACAATTACAACTAAGTAATAGCAAATGAAACAATCTAATTTAAAAATGGGCAAGATATTTAATTAAACATGTTGCCAAACAGAAACGAATGGCAAATAAGCACATAACAAGATGCTCACATTATTTGTCATAATGTAAAAGGAAATTAAACCAAAAATATAATACACACACACACACACACGTGATTCTAATTAAAACAACTGACAATTCTAAGTATTAAACAGGATATGGAGCAATTTGAAATCTCACATGTTGCTTTTCACAATGCAAAGTGAAATAGATCCTTTCAACAGAACTTGGCAGTTTCTTTCTAAGTTAAGCATCTACTTATCATATTACGCTAAAATTTTACTCCTATGAATTTGCCTGATAGAAATGATAATATGGTCGGGTGCAGTGGCTCACGCCTGTAATCCTGGCACTTTGGGAGACCGAGGCAGGCAGATTACAAGGTCAGGAGATCGAGACCATCTTAGTCAATATGGTGAAACCCCGTCTCTACCAAAAATACAAAAATTAGCTGGGCGTGGTGGCACATGCCTGTTATCCCAGCTACTTGGGAGGCTGAGGCAGGAGAATCAATTGAACCAGGGAGTCGGAGGTTGCAGTGAGCTGAGATCGCACCACCGCACTCCAGCCTGGTGAAAGAGAGAGACTCCGTCTCAAAACAAAACAAAACAAAGACATGTTAATATATGCCCTTCAAAAGGCATATACTGAAATGCTCAAATGTTCCTTATGGCTTTATTCATAATAGCCTGAACCCGAAACTAACCCAAAAGCAAATGATGTCGAAAATAGATAACTAATTTGTGGTATGTCCATGAAGTGGTACATTACTCAGCAAGAAAAAAAAAAAGGAATAAAAAATTCATACATGGAACAATGTGAATTAGTTTAAAAGCCTAAAAAAATGAAATACTTAAAATGCGGCATTTCATTTTCTGAAATTCCTGAAAAGGCAAAACTATAGTTTCAGAAGCAGATCAACTATTGCCAGAAAGGAGAAGGGGAAGAGGTTGATGAGTGTTGATCACAAGGGATCTGGTTTATTTCAGTTAGCATAATGTCCTCCAGGTTTATGCACAATGTCACATGTAGCAAAATTTCCTCATTTTTTAAGACTGAATAATATTCCAATATATGTATATACTACATTTTTTAAACCTGTTCATCTGTTGATGAACATTAAGGTTGTTTCCATACCTTGGCTGCTGTAAACACCACTGCAACAAACATAGGAGTACAGATAACATTTAGATGTTCTAACTATGATTATTTTAGATATGTACGAAGAAATGATTTTACTGGATCATATGGTAGTTCTATTTTTTTTTTTTTTTTTTTTTTTTTTAAAGATGGAGTCTTGCTCCTGTCACCCAGGCTGGAGTGCAGTGTCACGCTCTCAGCTCAATGCAACCTCCGCCTCCCTGGTTCAAGCGATTCTCCTGCCTCAGCCTCGCAAGTAGCTGGGATTACAGACGCCCGCCACCACGTCTGGCTATGTAGTTCTACTTTTAATTTTTTGAGGAATCTCTATAGCGTTTTCCAAAGTGGCTGCACCATTTTACGTTCCCAGCAACAGTGTACAAGGAAGGGTTCTAATTTATCCACAAGCCTACCAAAACTTGTATCCTTTGATTCTTTTATAATAGTCATTCTAACATGCCTGAGAATATCTCATTGTGATTTTGATTTTCATTTCCCTAATTATTAGTGATGCCGTGCATCTTTCTGTATGCCTGTTCACCATTTGAATGTCTTCTTTGGAAAAATGTCTATTCAAGTTTTTGCCCATTTTTTTTTAAAAGACAATGTTTTCAGAGTTTTAATTTCGCAACAACGTTGAGAAGAAGGGACAAAGATATCCTATACAACTTCTGTCACCACACATTCACAAGCTCCCCAATCATCAATATGCCCCATCAGGGTAGTACAATTTTTTACAATAGAGGAGCCTACATTGACACATGATATTACCAAGAGTCCATCAATTACGTGGTTTCACTATTGGTCTTGTATATTCTGTAGGCTTAGACGAAATTATGACATATGTACACCATTATAATGTCATTCAGAGTATTTTTAATGGTTTAAACATTCTTTGTGCTCTGCCCATTCATCCTCCCCTTGCCCCAACACTGGCAACTACTAAAATTTTTATTGACTCCATGATTTTGAGATTTTGGAAGTTATATAATTAAAATGATGTAGTATGTAGCCTTTTTAAATTATCTTCTTTCAGCTAGTAATATTAATTTCAGTTCCCTCTGTGTCTTCTCATGGCTTGATATCTCGTTTTGTTTTAGTACTTAATAATATTCAATTGTTTGGATGTACCACAGACTATGTATTTATTTGCTTACTGTAGGATACATTGGTTGCTTCCAAGTTTTGGAAATTATGAATAAAGCTGCTGTAAATATCTGTGTGCAGGACTTTTTGTGGACTTAGGTTTTCAGCTCCTTTGGAAGTTGAACATGCACACGAGAGAGATTGTTGCATCACAAGGTAAAATTATATTTAGTTTTGTAAGACTCTACAAAACTGTCTTCAAAAGTGGCTGTACGAGTTTGCATTTTCACAACAATGAATGAGAGTTTCTGTTACTCCACATTCTCACCAATATTATGTGTTGTCTGTGTTCTTGATCTTGGCCATTCTCATAGTTATGTGGTGGTATTTATTTGTTTTTATAAATTTGCATTTCCCTAATGACATATAATGTGGAGCATCTTTTTATATGCTGATTTTTCATCTGTATATCTTCTTTGGCAGGGTGCCTATTAAAGTCTTTAATCTGTTTCTTAATCAAGATATTTTTGTTATTGAGTTTGAAGAGCTCCTTATATACATTACATATTATCCACTTATCAGATATATGATTTGCAAATATAGGTTGCCTTTTCATTCTGTCAATCGTTTCTTTTGCTGTGCAGAAGCTTTTTAGATGGATGTACTTTCACTTGTCTGTTTCTGCTTGGGTCTTGTGCTTTTGGTTGCATATCCAAGAAATTAGTGTCAAGACCAATGTTATGGCAGGTTGTCCCTGGGAGTTTTACATTTTCAGGTTTTATATTTCAAACTTTTATCTATTTTGAGTTAGGTGTGTGTGTGTGTGTATGTGTGTGTGTATGTGTGTGTGTGTGTGTGTGTGGTGTGAAGAAAGGGTTCAATTTCATTCTTTTTGCATGTGGATTTCCAGCACCATTACTTGAATAGATTATCCTTTCTTTGTTCAGTATTATTGACAAACTTGTTAAAGATCAGTTAACTGTATACAACATTCATGGGTTTATTTCTGGGCTCTTTATTTTTTTTCAACTACATTGTAGGTTTTTTTAATGCCAATATCATGCAGTTTAAATCACTGTAGCTTTGTAATATATTTTAAAATCAGAAAGTGTGATGTCTTTAGCTTTGTTCTTTCTAAAGATTTCTTTGGATAGTCAGGATCTTATATGGTCCCATTTTACAGATAAAATTGACAAACTGTTAACTAGGCTAATTATTAAAAACAAAAACAGAGAGAAGATGCAAATAAATAGTATTATAAATGAATGAGGGGACATTGGAACTAAAGCCACAGAGATGAAAAGAATTATAAAAGGGTATGATGAATATTTATTTGCCAACAAATTAGTAAAGTCAAAGAAATGGATAAATTCTTAAAAACATATAATGTATTAAGACTGAATCATGAAGAAATAGAAAATGTGAACAGACCAATAACAGAAGTTTATGGAACTCGTAATCAAAAACCTCCCAACAAAGGAAAGCCCAGGACCAGATGGATTCACTGATTTATTCTACTGCACATTTGAAGGATAATTAACACCAATCCTTTTCAAATTCTTTCAAAAGATTGAAAAGGAAAGAAGACTTCCATACTCATTTCATGAGACCGGGATTACACTGATGTCAAAGCCAAATAAAGATATTACTAGGGAAATCAACTACAGGCCGGTATCCCTGATCAACTCCTATAAAAATATCAGAACTTAAGGAATAATAATAATAACAATAATAATATCCTCAACAAAACACTAGCAAACTAAATTCAAAAGCACATTAAAAGGATCATCCTCCATGATCAAGTAGAGTTTATTCCTGGGATAAAAGCATTGCTCAACATATGCAGATGCATCAACATAAAACATTGCATTAACAGAATAAAGATAAAGTACATGATTATCTTAATAGATGCAGGAAAATCATTTGATAAAATTCAATAGCCTTTCATGACAAAAACTCTCACATATGAGAATTCTTAAGTGTCAAAAGTGATATTTATAAGTCTCTTTATCCCTTCTCCTCAATCATTTTAAAAACCAAAAAGCAATGTTTATTTTTATACCTGTCTTCTTTCTTTAACACTTTATTTTTTATTTATTTAATATTTAAATTTATGATCTTGACACATAATATTTGCACATATTTTTAGGGTACAATGTGATATGCGAATGCATGTATACATATTATAATGATCAAATCAGGGCAATTATCATATTCTTCACTTTCAAAACTTTCTCATTATGAAATATAACATACACATATAATAATTCACAGAACAAATGTTTAGATGTCCATAATTTACTTATAATGTAAACACCAATGTCCCACCAAGTGTGTCAAGAATTAGAACATTGACAGCTCCCAAAAGTTTCCCTCATACTAGTTTTAAATTACTACCCTCTTCTTTCCCTGCAAAGATAAGCAGTATGGTGCCTTTTGTGGCAATCATTTATTTGCTTTTGCTTATAATTTTACTTCTTCACTGTGCATCCGGAAACATTGTAGTAGTAGTAGTAGTGGTAGTTTTTCTATATTTTGAATTAATCATATGTATATGTATGTGTTTGTTTGTGTGGATGCATATAATATATATTATATATATATCATAGTATATATGAGCTTTTAATATACATACACAAATATATACTTATCATATATATACAGTGTATATCTACATGAATAATATACTGCATAAATCATTGTATACATACAGTAAGTATGCATGTAATATATACAGTATATATTTATATATGTATGTAATATAACATGTAATATATATCGTTTATGTATATTAGTATATAATACATATATTTGTATATATCAGTATATATCTATATAATACAGTGCATTATATTTTACAGATAGTATGTATATATAAGTTTATAATACATATACACATATAATAATATATATGTATAAAATACATACAGTGTATATTTTACATTATATATTTTATACTGTATATGTGTGTATATATAATCTGTGCCTTATAATTTTAAAATTTAGAACTCTTATAGTTCTATCTCCATTATCTAATTTGTTCTGTTGATTTTCATCAATATCTTCGCGTCTCACATGCTCATATGTCTGGTCATTTCTTAATGAATGCTGGATCTTTCACTTGCAAAGTTGTTTGAAAAGCCAATTTGATATTTAGTCTGATGTGATCTACCTCATACTAAACAGATAGAATATACTTTTCCTTTTATCAGCTTCTAGAGATCACTAGACCTAAGAGACACTGCAAACATTAGCATTCCCGGATAGCTTTAATCCAATTAAAGAATTGAATTGGTCTAAAACTAGTATAAATTTTCTGGGAGGCGTCCTACTTTTTATTCATTTTTCTTTTTTTTTTTTTAGATTATATATCTTTTATTATTATTATACTTTAAGTTCTAGGGTACATGTGCATAACGTGCAGGTTTGTTACATATGTATACTTGTGCCATGTTGGTGTGCTGCA
>NW_012116611.1:1455687-1487254 GCF_000951035.1 Colobus angolensis palliatus
CAAACTCATCCTTTTTTATGGCTGCATAGTATTCCATGGTGTATACGTGCCACATTTTCTTAATCCAGTCTGTCACTGACGGATATTTGGGTTGATTCCAAGTCTTTGCTATTGTGAATAGTGCCACAATAAACATGGAAATCAGCACTTTTGAGTCTGAAAGCAAATGAATTGTGTTCACCAGGCCACTGAGGCAGAGTCTCTAAAATGGTCTACTCTGACCCCTGCCCTTGGTGGCATGCCCTCATGTAATTATCTCCCCTTGAGTTTTGGCTAGAACAGGTGATTCACTTGTAATCATTAGAATATGGCTAAAGAGTTGGGATGTTCCCTCCTCGATTAGGTTCAGTTCCAAGAAGATTGTGACAACATTAGACTCACCTCACTGAGCATCCAGATAGATAGATTGATTGATTGATAGATAGATAGATAGATAGATAGATAGATAGATAGATAGATAGATAGATAGATAGATACAGAGGTATATATCTCCGCTTTTGTAGGTGTGCTCTGGGGAGGTTACTTAATTTGCTACTACCAGTTTGATTTTTATTTTTCATAAAATTAATTCATAGTTTATCTCCCTAATTAGAATTAATGGTTTTGGAATCTACTCTCCTTTGAAAATCAGAAATCTGAGAGAATCATACCTATAATCTTACACATTTTAAATTTATTGATCTCCAAATTCAAATAATTCAAATTGATGTTTATCTATTTTGCTTCACAGTTTAATCCAAATAAAAACCGTAACCCTCTAAAACATTAAAATGAACAAATATTCCCTAAAACAAAAATTAGATAAGTTGCAAAAGGGTTTTACTTTCAAGAGACTGATCATAGTCATACAATAAATATTTCAGAAATGAAAAAGCTCATGCTTTGTTCAAAGTAGAGTTTTTATTTGCACACCTGTCTGTGCTGCTTATGTCGTGTTTACATATGCACTCAACACAATATTCAAATTTAGAAAAATAAGTAATTTTCTTGTGTGCAAATTTCCTACGAACTACATATTAGTCTCTACTTACTTCAATACCTACTTTGTAATTCAGAAACGAGTACCCATTTCCCCATCGTTCCTCAAGAAAAAAGCTTATATTGTTACACACCAAAGCTTATATTGTTACAGTGAAGGTGGCTCCCCTTCAGTGATTTCACTGAGTAAAGTTGAAGTCTTTTGAGATTGTCTACAGGTAGATATTACAACATAAATGCAAATAGAAAAATTCATTGATTCGCAAATCTTGGGAAAAAGTCAAAGTTTACTTTAAATATTATTTTAAAAGTTGTAGTCTGTTTTGATGTTTGTATTTTGAAGCTTAACTTATATAATAAAAATATTCTGTTTTCAGGATCCATTTTTGTACTACTTAATAAAATTTCTTTGCATATGTATTGCAAATTGTCTTCTATAAAAAGGCTAGAACAGAACATTGAGTATCTTCAAGTTTGTTAAAGCATAATCAGTGAATTACTACCATCTTTTTCTGGAATGTTTGATATATATAGCACGAAACTCCTAATTACATAGCTATCATTTTAAGTCTCAGCACACATCATTCAGCGGATGTATCACTGCAGAAATGAACAAATAAAAATATTTGTATGTGTATATTAACCAATAACATCTTAAATCTAGAGTTAATTGAATCATTAATTTAAATTTAGTCACAGGGTACATTGTAGATTCATGAATATTTATTTACAATTTTGACAAGCTTTAATCTTGGTAACTTTTACCCTTCCAACAAACAAAAGTACTGATACACTTACTGAGAACATGGAACTGATAATAGTACTTCATTTTATGAATGTAAATGTTATAGAAGCCAATATTTATCTCTTAATTTTAAGCTTTTAATAAGACTGAATTTAAACTCTGTGAAGTAGAATTTCAAGTCTAATTATATATTTATTAATGGCATGCCTTTTATACACATTAATCCAATTGTTACACAATTATATAAAGATGTCAGTGTAATTACTATTGAACAGTTTTGATAGAAATGTAGTTAGGTTTTCCTAATGTTATTATTGTCCGTTATTTATTCCCCATTGGATTTATATTTTGTTACTTATAATATTAAAGGTAGACAGTATTAATGTACCACAAAAGCTGAAACACAAAGAAATATTGTTCCTTGTTCTAGATTCCACAATTTTTGAATATACTAAATATCTAATAATAGACTGACGACACTTTATAATATGCATCAATTTTCACATTGAATGGTGTAGGATTTTTAGGACACAAACCTGGATGCACATGTAAACCATCTATTAAATAGCTTCTCAGGTCTAAGAAATTTATATGTTCTAATGACTGGACTCAGCTTATTATAAGTAAATGATAATCATTTATAGAAATTTTAGGTTGAGGCATTTCTATTTTATTTAAAGTAAATATATGAATAATGAACTGTTAGCCACGTATTTCAGAATACCTTATAAACTTTCTTACAAAGAAGAGAAACATAAAAATTATTATATACAATATCTAATATAGACTTAAATTAGATATTTTAATTTCAAACATGCTCTAGATTTCTAATCTTGCAGGAATAAAAAGTTGGATAAAAGTTTTTAAAGTTTAGTTACAAAAAATTCTAATCTATATTATGAAGAAGAATGCTTAGATACAGTTATTTTTCTTATTTACAATTTAAGTAGCTCTTAAATTAGAGCTGACACAAGTAAAGTTAACAGAGTTCAAGCACACGTTTTGTTCATTTTACTTCTGAGCAGTTTTAGCTGGGGTACATCATTGTGCTGTTTTTGATAGAAGTGCAAAAGGGACATAGCCTGATAATTTGGGGGAACATATTTCTTATAAACCTTCTCTACCATGAAGGAGAACACTCTTTATTGCCTACTTACCATATTAGTAATTCTCAAAATAATTTATATAAAATACTAAACATTAAATGATAATTTGGACCATTAAGTTCACGTAATTTCTGATATTTAATTTTTCTCTTTATGATCTGTATGATATGCAACATGAGTTTTAAGATCTCGTATATGCTTGCAAATGTACAATGAGTGGTAAGGGACCTGATTTGTGACTCTGTACCTCATCCTTTCATGTCAGGTGTTTATTCAAACTTCAGAGACCATCAGAGTAAGTGAAACTAACCCAATAGTACAATAGATAGGTGTTTTTTGTTTGTTTGTTTGTTTTATGAACATATAAATTAACTCGTCGGATCTTAAAGCTGTTTTTGTTTTGTTTTGTTTCTTTGAGACGGAGTCTCGCTCTGTCCCCCAGACTGGAGTGCAGTGGCGCGATCTGGGCCCACTGCAAGCTCCGCCTCCCAGGTTCACGGCATTCTCCTGCCTCAGCCTCCCAAGTAGCTGGGACTACAGGCGCCAGCCACCTCGCCCAGCTAATTTTTTGTATTTTTAGTAGAGATGGGGTTTCACCGTGTTAGCCAGGATGGTCTCAATCTCCTGACCTTGTGATCCGCCCACCTCGGCCTCCCAAAGTTCTGGGATTACAGGCGTGAGCCACCTCGCCCAGCCAGAACTGTTTTATCTGAGTTCCTTCTTCAGGAAAGGATCCCCAGGCCTCTGGAAAAAAAAAAAAAAAAAAAAAAGTATCAAAGAACTGAAGCTTATCAGATCAACACATCCATACTGTGAAATGCCAGACCCCTCATTCATTATGATTGCTTCCTTGCCGGTCCCTAATTCCTGTTTTCTTAAACATTGCAACATTTCTTCCGTGGTATATAAAGCACTAGTTTTAGTTGGTCAGGGAGACGGATTTCAGACTGATATCCCATCTTCTCAGCTATGGCACCTGGTTAAAACCTTCTGGGTAGTTCAGTATTTCTTGCTTCCCAGGATTTCAATAAAATTTAAGGTTACTAAGGATAAAAATTATAGTTAACATGTAAGTCTGTATAAAATATAGCAAAAGATGTGTTTTTAGTGAGAAAAAGAAAGCTTTTGTCTAATTCAGAAGTTATCAAAAAGTTAATTCAAATTATGAACTTAAAAGTGTTATTTATGAAATATGGTAGTAAGGACCCAGTAAGTAAGTGAGATAGATTTGAAGAAAGTTATGGACATGAAGGTGTATTTTTGGTAAGGAGGATTATAAAGAAGAGAATAATGTATACGAGAAAAGATCTCGTATGGTGAATTTTTGTCCTAAAGTAAAATGACTGTTTATTAAAAATAAATCTAGGACAAAACAAAGTCTAAGCATATTATAGATGGTCTGTGTAAATCATATGTAGTTTTTCCTGTTTCTCTGTGTGTCTGTCTTCTGGTACATACAGAGAAAATAGGAAACTGGAAAAGTTTAGATAACAAAATATTTTTTAAACCTAATAGAAAAGTTGAGAAATTTGGCTAATTAACATTGTTCATAGTTAATGACCTTAGTCTTGATGAAGGCAAAATAATCAATAATGTAAAAAATATATTGGCAGTTTCGCAATTTCTGAAAATATAGCTAAGCGTTAAGCCAGGTTTAGCATGGAGCCAAATTTCACATACATTTTTGTATCGCTTCACACTGTCTTTGATATTCTACATAGATGGTATGACCACTAGGGTACTTACTGGTCATGTACCTGAAGTGAATTTCTTAATTGCATCTTAATTGCACAAATTGTGTAGTAGTAGTGGTGAACTTAAAGATGTTAAATTGTGTGTTGGGACTAAAATATTTACCACATGATTTTTTTTTTTTTTTTTTTTTTTTTTTTTTTTTTTGTTCTCTCTCTGGGTATCACTGTAATCTCCAAGATAAACTAAATAGGAGAACATTTGGGGGTTGCTTTTCTGTTTATTTCCTGGTTTTGTTTCTTATTTTTCTATTTATTTGCTGTTTGTTCTCCTTTGGGCTTTACTTGATAGGATGATTTATATTTTTTTAATTTCCAGTGGAAGGCCTTTGTTTGGTTCCATGAATAGTCATTTTGATTTCTATGCATTTCTGACAAGACATCATTTGTTCAATTCATCTTATATTCCTAAGCTACATTTGTAAAACCTGCAAAAATTGATAGAACATGCCTGCCATTTAAAATTTGGTTGCTTTTACTTACCTCTGATGATCTAGAGAGCTACAAGAGCTTTATACTTACTGGCCAAAAAAACAAAATATAAAAGACTTATTTTTATATGTTCTGAACAGAAATAATACATTATATATTTTGTTATTTGAAAAAGTAGATGAGATTAGAAATGTTTAAATAGTGTTTATTTCCAAGATAGTTCATTTAAATCAATATTTTGAGTTGGTTTCCTCTTACTTCAATAAAAGAGAAAAGCTGTGATATGGATATAAAGGTTTAGTGTTCAGAAAAGATTGGCTTTGTCCTTGAGGAAATTATATTGAGATTTTTCTCAAACTACTTTAGTTGTGTTTACCATTATTAAAATTAAGTAACACTTACTTAGATAAGTGTTAATAAAAAATGAGACTTTCTAGTGATTTTTGATCCCAAGCCATTTTTCACTGATGGGCGATCAAGTGCATACTTGAAAAAAAATATGTACAAGTGTTCTACTGGCCTGAAGATTTTAGTGGTGAAAGTTATCTAATAAGTTGTCAGTAATGTATCCAGAAACCAGTCTTGGAAATGCATAATGATGCTCTTTTAAATAGCTGGAAAAAGATACAGAAATTACTGTGTGCTTGTTCTTACCTTGTTCCTGTTTTTGTTTGTTTGTTTGTTTGTTTGCTTGTTTTTGACAGTCTTGCTCTGTCATCCAGGCTGGAGTGCACTGGCGCAATCTCGGCTCACTTCAACCTCCACCTCCCAGGTTCAAGCAATTCTCCTGCCTCAGCCTCCCAACTAGCTGGGACTACAGGCGCATGCCACCACACCTTGCTAATTTTTTGTATTTTAGTAGAGACTGGGTTTCACTGTGTTGCCCAGACTGGTCGCGAACTTCTGAACTCAGGTAGTCTGCCTGCCTCAGCCTCCAAAAGTGCTGGGATTACAGACGTGAGCCACTGTGCCCGGCCCATACCTGTTTTATTGTATAATATTTAAGTGAAAGATTATTTATTCTCATGTTGAACTTTCTAAACTAATATTTGTATTTACCTTTTTTTGATGGAGAGAAAAGTTAGGTGTCTTTCTTTGATAAGTTTGGCATAGAACCCATCATTTTTTGATGCTTTTGATCACAGGTCTATCGCTAGAATACTAGCAATTAGACATATGCAAAGAATAACCTAATTAATATGATACAGTGGTTTGAAGTGCTATAGATATGAACTCCGAAACACCAAATCACATTGTTTTAATTTGTAACATGTAAGACAGGATGATAGGACTTTCTGTAGTATAAATATCCTATTAACTAATCCTTGTGCTATTAAGTTACAGGGCTTTGAATCCTGGGTCTGAAAAGAGCACCAACCCTTGATAAATTTTGTGCATTGACACCTGTCAAATCCCGTTTCTAACTCTAGAGAAGATGGCAATCAAAATGAACTGCTTTTGTGAGACACAAGTCTAGAAACTAAAACCATTTAATTATTCTAGGCCCAGGGACTATCACAGAAGAGGGGGTACATGAGATTGTTAGAAGTGATTAGTTCATTGTGTTTATATATTAAGCATTCATATCAACAGCACGCTGATGCAAGGCCAGTGTCTGAGCCCTTGGGTCAGAATGACAGGGTTTTGTTTTTGGAGCATTGATGTGCATTTTCATAAAAAATTGTAAACAGTTATATAAAGTTTATAAGGCTGGGCATGGTGATTGACGTCTATAATCCCAGCTGTTTGGGAGGCTGAGGTGGGTGGATCACTTGAGGCCAGGAGTTTGACACCAGCCTGGCCAACATGGTGAAACCCCATTTCTACTAAAAATACAAAAACAATTAGCTGCGTGTGTTAGCATACGCCTGTAATCCCAGCTACTCTGGAGGTTGAGACATGAAAACCACTTTAACCTGGGAGGCCGAGGTTGCAGTGAGTGAAGATCGTAGCACTTCACTCCAGCCTGGGCGACAAAGTGAGATTCGGTCTAAAAAAAAAAAAAAAAAAAAATGTTTATGAACATTTTACGTTATGATCAAACTGATAAAAATTATAAAACACTTGTTTATGAGGTTTTATGAAAATTCACTTTAACATTAATAATGTCCCATACAAAGTTAAAATTTTGGTTTTCTCTTTTGGACAAAATGTTTGTGTAATATTAATAAGAGAAAATATTTTGTTTACCTTTAGAACAAACCACAGGGGAAAAAAATGGATGTGGGGAGAGACAGATTAAGTTGGCCTCATGTTATCTTTATTAGGTCTTATTGTTTGATAGATTGAGTCTCCTTTCTATCAAAAGGTAAACATTTTTTGTTTTATCCCTTTTTCCAAATGAATGCCTATTTTATAGTTACCTGTGATTCTATTTTGTTATATCATGTGTCTGAAAACTTTCCAAGAGTGAAATGTCAGCTTCTAAATTCAGGCTTTTTGACCTCAAAGTAATTTTTTTTAGATATTAGATTCCCTGAAGTTCAAGGGAGACATATTAAATTTAATAGGCTTATTTGTTATGTTAGAATTATGCAGGAAGCATTATCACTCTGAGGTAGTGTTTAACTTCCTTTGAGTTATATTTATATGGATGTATTGTTAATATGCGTTCCACGATTGTATGAGATTCCTAAAATTCGGATATGTCTTAATATATATTATCAGTAACAAGAGTATTATGTTAACTCGTATGCCACAGAAATAATCAAATTTCTTTGTCAACTGTGTCTTTAACTATGGCTGTCTTAAGACTTTTGTCATCCACAATTGTTGTTTGCTTTGATCCTTCTCAAAAAAGGACTTATCACCAGCTACAGTCCAGAACTTGTTTCTTTGAGGAAGTTCATGAAAAGGACTCTTGAATGAAGGTTTCTGGTAACTTTGGAGACTGTGCCATTAGATTAAAGAGAAAACTTCTAAGGCACTAATTGAAAGGCTGATGTGCTCAGAAAGATTGCTTACCCGATATAAGGCAGAGCAGAACTTTATCACATGGGCTAAACTAATGAAGGTCTGAAATACATTTATGGCTTTGTTGTTTGAAATATTGGTGATTCTTTTTGTTTTGGATGTTAGAGTCTGAGGGATTTTATTTCTGTTGAGCTATTTTTAGTCTTCAAGTATACTTTACATATGTTGCATATACTTTTGTAAACCAAAGTATAGATACATAGATATTTATGTATATGTGTGTGTACATATATGTGTACACACACATATATATGTATATATGTATGCCATGCATACTTAAGTTGGGAAACCTACAATTTTGTTACATAAACATGAAAAAAGTTCTTATTGTATATAAGCTTAAATAAATATGTTTATTTCTTTTCCCAGTTAAATGAAACTCTTTTTAAGGTAATGTTTATATTTGCCTGTTGTAGATTGTGTAAATATATATAATATGCTTATTATCTGTAGAGAAATCATCTTAGTTCAGAATTCAGTTGACAATTTAGATGTATTCATATTGAAGGTAATTTATTTTTATTTGGACATGAATGGAAATATCAACAGTCTACATAAAGAACTTTTCTAATTTAGCATTTGTCTTTTCTTTTTATGCTCCATTTATTGGTTATCTGAATCTTCAATTCGAGCTTTAGAATGTGAACCAAAGTATTGACCTCACGTTTCTTCCTAGGAGAACTAGAGGTATTGGTACAAATAATATGCAGTCTTCACTTAAGGTCAAGAATTATGAAGGCATCATTTTTCCCCATTTAATTGTTTTCATTGTAACATTTCATTTTGAGGGAAAAGGCTAAATAAGTGAAACAACTCAAACTCGTTATTTTTATAATTCATTATATAAGTTAAGTAGGACTTAGAGTTGCACACTTATAAATTGAGCCATTTTCTACACTAATCACCTGGTACATGGCTTTAGACTACCCCAGGAGGTTCTATTTTGAAGTCTTAGTTTTTCCTTTAAGAGCTACTGGTCTTCAGATAGACAGAAGGTTAAATGGGACTTGAGTAGGAGCAGCTGGGAATTGTTAACTATATACTATTTAAAAGGATCCAAAAAATAGAAAGCGTATTCAGTTTCTCGTCAAGCTCTAGAAGCTATGTGAACTAAAGTCTTTAAGACTGATGAGGGATTTTCTCGTCTTCAGCTGAAGTTTGGATTTGAACTTCTCTTAGATAAATATATGAAACTTTCTTACATTGTATTCTGGCATGTCTTTTTAAATTATAACAGACACAATATTTGTAGAACATCGCCAGCCAACATTTCTTTAACTAAGATAAGTGACATATTGTGAAATGTCTTTTCACATTAAGTGGAAAAAGCACAATCTGGTGATTTCATTCCTAACAAAAAAATGTAATTTGAAGATTACAGTGTATTGAGGGGTTTATTCTTCTCCACTATGCTTTGTGTCTCAGAATTGCTACTAGCCTATCTCTCAATTGTTCATTAGTACCTTCATTCTTTTTAAAAAAAATAGCAAGCATGGATAATTAATAAAAGATTACAACTTCAGGGTTGTTTGTAACCATTACTTGTAGTTCAAGTTTGATTCCACTATTTTTATTATCAAATAAGTATTCTACAAATGTCACTTCTGTTTGGCATTATTTGAACCTGCCTCAGAAAAAAAAGCAACACCAAAACAGATCAAGGATATGTGTTTTTGCAACATGCCATCAGATTTGTGAGTAAGGCAGAAAAAAATATTTTTCTCACTTTTATGATGGAGTTAAGAGGATAGAGCTACAATATATTACATCTGTAACAGAGAGAATAAACAAAATACATCAACTTGAATTTTGAAACATGTATGTTTGCACAGCATTTCAGATTAATTTTCAGCACAAAAATTGTGTGATGTTTGCAGTGCATAGCCATTTGTGTAATGACTAATGTGTTGTCAACATTTGTGCATGGACTGGGAGTGAAAGATTGTCTTTACACATTATAAAGTAAACATGTTATGCTTATCAGTTAAATTATTAATGGTTTTAGCTTTCATTATTTATTCTTAATTTTTGTGATGTTAAAGAAACTTGTTTTATGAAATCTTGTATTTGATTTTTTATTTCAAGCTTAGATTTTGCTTAACCTTTTTATTTAAGCATTTTTCTCATTCATGCTTTATTGCATAACTAGTTTTTTATTTTTAAAATTGTCTCTATAATCCTTTACCTTTTCTCTAAGTATTTTGTACAAAAGTTGGTGAAAATTGCCACTTGAGGATTATTTTTTGTCAAAATGGCTTTGTTCATTACAATTGTAATAGGCAACTATTAGAAGTGAATGTTCAGGATTTAATTAATTAACTATATTGATGGAAAGTTTATCAAATTAAAATTCCAAGGCAAAATACCTCCCAAAGTGGGTGAAGCCAAAGAAAAAGCACTATGAGAGGGAAAAATCAGTTTCTGGTGGTTAATCCCCATAGTGCCTGCCATAATCCCTACCTCATGGTATCTATGCCATTTAGTAATATTCTTTCCATTAAGTGTGAGACAGTCACTTGCTTCTGAAGAATAAAATACAAACAGTGATGGAATGTTACTCCTGTGGTTATTTTATGGTATATAACACTCTATCTTTCTATCTTTCTCCCCTTTGGGCTTTGAAAATGTAAGCTGCCATGTTGTAAAAGGGCCTATGGAGAGAGACTCATAGCAAGAATCTGCAGGCAACCTCTCAGAACCGACAGTAGCACCCCACCTCATGCACATCAAGCAACAAACTAGAAGCCTCCTGTCCTACAACCTCAAGAAAATAACCAGAGTGACCTTGGGAGTGAATCCCTATGTAGTTGAGCATTTAGATGGGAACCTAATCGTAGCCAACATATTCATTGCAGCCTTGCAGAAGACACAACAAAATTGTGCCTTGACTCCTGACTCACAGAAACTGATTTAGTATGTCTATGTGTTAAGTTGGTAAATTTTTGGTAACTTCTTATGCAGAAATGAAAAACTAATAAATAAGGTGGAATTATTAAATAAAGCAAATTAGCATAGCCATTGCCATGCATACTTATTTTTGTATTGAGAACATGTAAAAAACGCTCTTAGCAAATTTGAACCATACATTATATTATTTTTAACTATGGTCATTATGTTCTGCAATAGATTACTAAAACTTATATTTATGTCTCACAGAAACTTAGTACCTTTTGGCCAATATTTCACCTTTCCCCCATTCACTTCTCCTCAACCTCCAGCCTCTGGTAAGCACCATTCTCCACTCTACTTCTATGAGTTCAACTCTTTCAGATTTCTTTATTTCACTTTGTATACATATATCAAGACATCATATTATACTCCATAAATATATACCATTATTATTTATCAATTATCTTTAAAAAACTAATGCACAATCATTATTTAAGTCTGAGGTATATAAAATTATTTAAAATAATAAGTTAAAAGAAAATAGCAGTGGTGACCATACAGATAATGCAATATGAATTAAAATCGCAATGTAAGACACGTGTTAACCCCATAATGTTCTGGGATAGGCTTATATGATGTAATACAAGATAAAGTAAAAGAAATCTCCTACTTCATAGTAATTATCATACAGGATGTTTTCATAAACATCAAAATTAATTCACGCTTATGTCTATAAAATGTGAGAGTACTGCCAGAGGAAATAAGAAAAAATAATTTAGCCATATATATACTCTATTAGGAAAAACATAAAATGTCTGAAAAGTAGGAAGCGTTCATGTTTTAAATTTTTTACTCTGCATTCTTTGCAAACTATCACAAGAACAGAAAAGCAAACACCGCATGTTCTCACTCATAGGTGGGAACTGAACAATGAGATCACTTGGACTCGGGAAGGGGAACATCACACACCGGGGCCTATCACAGGGAGGGAGGAGGGGGGAGAAATTGCATTGGGAGTTATACCTGATGTAAATGACGAGTTGATGGGTGCTGACGAGTTGATGGGTGCAGCACACCAACATGGCACAAGTATATATGTGTAACAAACCTGCACGTTATGCACATGTACCCTAGAACTTAAAGTATAATAATAATAATAATAAAAAAAAAAGTTACCATGAAAAAAACATTTTTTTTACTCTGCTTTGACTCATAGAAAGGTAACATTAAACTGCATTTAAATTGTCTTGTTCAAATAATTTTATCTTTTACAATGTTACTCTCGTATATATGCAAGCCCTTACAAAATCCATGTTAAGTCCTAATCATAGATAAATGCTATTTCTAAATGCTATTTCAGATCAATACATACTTTGCACTTATACTTTAATTCTTAAGGCTACTACTGTATAGTCTGGTTAAAAAAATATATATAGGCAGATGATGTAACAGTATCTCACAACTTAGTTTGTAAAATTTAGTACTTGCCAAATCAGGGTCATGGTGCTGTCTTGGGCAGATTAACTGTAATTCACCCTAATGGAAATTGCTTATCATGGAGATTTTCAAAGAATGACTTAATAGAGAATGAGCTTATGTTAATGACTAAAAGTGAAATTTCTTTATTGAAAAATATTATTGTGAAAATGTTAAGAACAGGACTAGCCAAAGTGTTCGATAAGGCCATTACTCTTACTGGACTATATTAAATTTTCAATTTTGAGACAAAGGCAGAAATTCAGCTGTCAATGAGGGAATAATTAGGTTATCTATGTCAACTGATTTCAGGCTATCCTTGTGTATACAGCTAAAGGTGTTTCAAGTTACCTAGCAGCTCATACATCCCAAGAAGACAAATGAGGACTCCCACGAGTATGAGTTCTAGGTAATCTGACTCCCAAAGCGTGGTGGATTGCTTGCAGGAAAGCCTACTTCTAAATAGTGAACTAAAATAATCCCTTTATCATTAATCTCTCCTTTTACTGGCAGAAACTAATTTGGTTACTGACTCCTTGGCTTTTACTTGGTTTCAGAGATCCAGATTCCCTGTTTTAAATCCAAAAGTTGCCATTCCAAATATGGCAGTACACATAACTGATCCGGTTTCTGAAGAGAGCCACAGTGAGTATACTAGTACCCTGGCTGTTCAAGTTCTTAGGAGAGTAGGCAGCTACCATGCATAAGCAGGAAAGCACATGATGCTTGAAATTAATTAAACAAATGTTTACCTAGGGAACTGTGTGCAACCAATGTTCATATAAGTGTAATTCTCTTTATATGTCTTTTAAAAAATGTTTTAGTTCAGCTATACATGCACATGTATGTTACATAGGTAAACTTGTGTCATGGGAGTTTATTGTACAAATTATTTCATCACCCAGGTATTAAGCCGAGAGCCCATTAGTTATTTTTCCTGATCTCCCTCGTACCACCCTGTACCATCCAGTAGGCCCTAGTGTGTGTTCTTCCCCTCCATGTGTCCATGTGTTTTCATCATGTTGCTTCAACTTATAAGTAAGAACATGTGATATTTGGTTTCTGTTCCTGCATTAGCTTGCTAAATATAATGGCTTCCAGCTCCATCCATGTTCCTGCAAAAGACATGATCTCATTCATTTTTATGGCTGCATACTATTCCATGGGATATATGTACCACATTTTCTTTATCTCGTCTGTTATTAGTGGGCACTTAAGTTGATTCCATGTCTGTGCTATTGTGAATAGCACTGCAATGAACATACACATGCTTGTGTCTTTACAATAAAACAATTTATATTCCTTTGGGTATATAGATAGTAATGGGAATGCTGGGTCCAATGGTGTATGTATCTTTAGGACTTTGAGGAAATGCCACACTGTCTTCCACAATGTTTGAATTAATTTACATTCCCACCAACAGTGTATAAGTATTCCTTTTCCTCCACAACCTCGCCAGCATCTGCGTTTGTTTGTTTGTTTGTTTGTTTTACTTTTTAATAATAGCCATTCTGCCTGGTGTGAGATGATATCTCATTTTGTTTTGATTTTCATTTCTCTAATAATCAATGATGTTGAACTTTCTAAATATGATTGTTGGCTGCATGTATGTCTTCTTTTGGAAAGTGTCTACTCATGTTCTTTGTCCACTTTTTAATGTTTTTGTTTTTCTTATTCGTTTATTTATGTTCCTTATAGATACTGGATATCAGCTCTTTGTCAGATGAACAGTTTGCAAAATCTTTCTCCCATTGTGTAGGTTGTCTGTCTACTCTGTTGATAGTTTTTTGTTTGTTTGTTTGTTTTTGTTGTTGTTGTTTTTACTATGTAGAAGCTCTTCAGTTTAATTAGATACCATTTGCCAATTTTTGCTCTTGTTGCAATTGTTTTTGTCATCTTTGTCATGAAATATTTGCCCGTGCCTACATCCTGAACGGTATTGCCTCGATTGTCTTACAGGGATTTTGTAGTTTGGAGTTGAATGTTTACATCTTTGTTCCATCTTGGTTAATTTTTTTATATGGTGTAAGGAGAGTGTATTAGTCCCTTCTCGCACTGGTATAAAGACATACCTGAGACTTGATAATTTAAAAAGAAAAAATCTTTATAGTTGGCTTATGTTTTTGCAGGCTGTACAGACTTCAGCTTCTGGGGAGGTCTCAGGAAACTTAAAATCATGGCACAAGGGAAAGGAGAAGCAAGTGCATTCTAAATGGTGGCATCAGGAGAAAGAGAGAAAAGGGAGAGGTACTACACACTTTTAAACAACTATGTCTCATGAGAACTCTATCATGAGACAGTACTAGGTGGATGGTGCTAAACCATTAGAAACTACTCCCATGATCCAATCACCTCCAATCAGGCCCCACCTCCAACACTGGGGTTACAATTCAACATGAGATTTGGGTAGGAGTACAGAGTCAAACCATATGAGAAGGGGTTCAGTTTCAGTCTTCTGTATATGGCCTGCCAGTTATCCGAGCATCATTTATTGAATAGGACGTCCTTTCCCCCATTGTTGTTTTTGTCAGGTTTGTCCAAGATCACATAGTTGTAGATGTGAAGTCTTATTTCTGGGTTTCCTATTCTGTTCCATTGATCTATATGTCAGTTTTTGTACGAGTACAATGCTGTTTTGATTACTGTAGCCCTGTAGTATAATTAGAAGTTGGGTAGTGTGATGCCTCCAGCTTTGTTCTTCTTGTTTGGGATTGCCTTGACTATTCAGTCTCTTTCTTGGTTTTATATGAATTTTAAAATAGTTTTTGTCATTATGTGAAGAATCTCAATGGTAGTTTAAAAGCAATAGCATTGAATCTAAAAATTGCTTTTGACATTGTAGCTATTTTTACAACATCAATTCTTCTTATCCATGAACATGGAATGTTTTTCCATTTGTTTGTGTCCTCTCTGATTTCTTTAAGCAGCGGTTTGCAGTTCTTCTTATACAGATGATTCACTTCCTTAATTAGTTGTATTCCTAGGTATTTCATTATCTTTATGAAAATTGTGGATGGGAGTATATTCCTGATTTGGCTCTTGGCTGGACTGTTGTTGATGTATAAGAATGCTAGTAACTTTTGGATAGTGCTTTTGTATCCTGAGACTTTTCTGAAATTGTTTATCAGCTTGAGACGCTTTTATGCTGAGACTATGGGGTTTTCTAAATATAGGATGATGTCATTTGCCAACATAGATAGTTTGACTTCCTCTCCTCCAGTTTGAATGCCCTTTTTTTCTCTTGCCTGATTGCCCTGGCCAGGACTTTTAGTGCTGTGTTGAATAGGAGTGGTGAGAGAGGGTATCCTTGTCTCATTCCCATTTTCAAGGGGATTCTTTCAGCTCTTGCTCGTGTATGATATTGGCTGTGGGTTTGTCATATACGGCAGTTACTATTTTGAGGTATGTTTCTTCAATATCTAGTTTATTGAGAATTTTTCACATGAATGGATGTTGAAGTTTATCAAAAGACTTTTCCGCATCTGTTGAGGCAATCGTGTGTTTTTTGTATTTAGCTCTGTTTATGTGATGAATCACATTTATTGATTTGCATATGTTGAGACAACTTTGCATCCCAGGAATAAGGCCTACTTGATCATGGTAGATAAGCTGTCTGATGTGCTGCTGAATTTGGTTTGCCAGTATTTTGTTGAGAATTTTTATATTGATGTTTATCAAGGATATTGGCCTGAAGTGTTTTCTTTTTGGTTGTATCTCTGCCAGGTTTTGGTATCATGATGATGCTGGCCTCATAGAATGAGTAAAGGAGGAGTCCTGCCTCATCAATTTTTTGCTACAGTTTCAGTAGGAATGGTACCAGCTCTTCTTTGTATATCTTTCATAATTCATCTGTGAATCCATCTGGTCCTGGGCTTTTATTGATTGATAGGTTATATATTATTGCCGCAATTTCAGAGCTCATTATTTGTCTCTTCAGGGATTCAATTCAATCTTCTCTCTTTTCTTCTTTATTAGTCTAGCTAGTGGTCTATCTATTTTGTTAAGTTTTCCAAAAACCCAGATCCTAGATTTGTTGATCTTTGAATGGTTTTTTGTGTCTCAATCTCCTTCATTTCAGCTCTAATTTTAGTTATTTTTCATTTTCTACTACCTTTGAAATTTGTTGCTATTGGTTCTCAAGTTCTTTAATTGTGATGTTATATTGTTAATATGAGTTCTTTCTTTTTGATGTCGGCATTTAATGTTATAAATTTATCTCTTAACACTGCCTTACCTGTGTCCCAGAGATGTTGGTATGTTATATCTTGGTTCTCACCAGTCCTGCCTTAAAAGAGTTCCTGAAGGAAGCACTAAATATGGGATGAAAAAAGACCATTACCAGCCACTACAAAAACACACTGAAATACACAGACCAGTGACACTATAATGCAACCACATAAAAAAGTCTGCACAAGAACCAGTAAACATCATAATGACATAATCAGATCCACACATATCAATACTAACTTTAAATATAAGTGGGATAAATGCCCCAATTAAAAGACACAGAGTGGCAAGCTGGATAAAGAACCAACAGCCATTGTTATCCTGTCTTCAAGAGACCCATTTCAAATGCAATGACACACATAGGCTCAAAACAAAAGGATGGAGAAAAATCTTCCAAGCAAATGGAATACAAAAAAAAAAAAGCAGGGGTTGCAATCATACTTTCTGACAAAACAGACTTTAAACCAACAAAGATTTTAAAAGGCAAATAAGGGTATGGTATAATGGCAACGAGTTCAATTTAACAACAACAACAACAAAAATCTAACTATCTCAAATATATATGCACCCAACAGAGAAGCATCCAGATTCATAAAGGAAGTTATTAGAGACGTTCAAAGAGACACAGACTTCCACACAATAATAGTGGGACACTTTAACACCCTCACTGATGATATTAAACAGATTATCAAGATGGAAATTTAACAAGTATATTCAGGACCTGAATTCAGCAATACATCAAGTGAACCTGATCGACATCTACAGAACTCTTCACCACCAAACATAATTGCCACATGGCACATATTCTAAAATCAACCACATAATCGAAAGTGAAATACTCCTCTGCAAATGCAAAAGAACTGGAATAATAGCCATTAGTCTCTCAGAACACAGCATAATCAAATCAGAAAGCAAGACTAAGAAGTTTACTCGAAACCATATAATTACATGGAAATTGAATAACCTGCTCCTGAATGAATTTGGGGTGAATAATTAAATTAAGGCAGAAATCAAGAAGTTCTTTGAAACAGATAGGTGTAATTGACCAACGAATTCCATAGCAATATCCCTGCACAGCTTGAAGAGATTAAAATCATTTTGTATTTAAATTAATATTTTCTTTTCTTAATAACGCTTGAACACATAATTGGTCCTGACCTTGGTTTTTGTTTTAGTTTTTTTTCAGTAAATTATGTGACATGAATCCCAACATCTGTATTGGCTTTTACTTAATGAAAAAAAAATGTGGTAGAAGATTGTGAAAGGAAAACAAATCTTGAGACCCCAAAATCACTGAGCTAAAAGGAAAAGTCAAGCAGGGAACAGCTTAGGGCAAACCTGCCTCCCATTTTATTCAAAGTCATCCCTCTGCTCATTGGGATAAATGCATATCTGAATGCCTTCTTGGAAAAGTTAACTATAAAGTCTAATCTGAAATCCCCCTCCCCACTTCAAGTTGTCCCACATTTGCTTCCAGTTGTCCTGCCTTTCCAGACCAAACCAATGTTTATCTTACATATATTGATCAATGTCTCATATCTCTCTAAAATATGTAAAATCAAGTTATGCCCTGACCACCTTGGGCACATGTCATCAGAACCTCCTGAGGCTACGTCACGGGCATGAATCCTTAACTTTGGCAAAATAAACTTTCTAAATTGACTGGGACCTGTCTCAGATATGGTGGGTTCACAGGATTCTGATGACTTACAATTATTCTAAAAAATGTTTTTGGGAAACCGCACCCTTTCACTACTAAAATAATTCTACGAATCAAAGTTGGTTGGTCCTCTGACAAGCCTCTGCCATGAAGGATGGAATGTCTGCAGGGCCCTGAATCTAGTGCTAAGCAATCATCTCTTTTTTCTTTTTTACTGCTAAATATTCATATGACTCACCTTCTCACGCTATTTCTTTTTCCTCACACATATTCTACTTCTTGCAGAATGAGATTTCTATTTTACTATTTTACTAAAATGCCATTTTTGAAAGTCAACTTTCCTCTCCTTTTTGCCTCTGGAACACTTGTCGCTTTCAAAAACTTCACTCTTACTAAAGCGTTCTGATTCTTTAGCTTCATGGACACTAGGACATATCTCATGTTTTCAGATAGTCCTCTTTTGATGGCTAACACACATACATGCACATTCATATGTACGCACACATTCATATGTACACACACAACACACAAACACTTACAAGCATGTATGTCATGTAACTTGGGTGTCCATACAATACAATTTAAATTTTGTGGTTCACCTTCACTACTGTTTTGAGACATCAGTATTCCTGGTGGCTGAATACTGTTCTCTTGTGCATTTATATTCAGTTTACAATTTCTACTCCTGTCCTTTTAGGTCATGTATATTTTTCTCCTTTATATTTTTGCTTCCATTCTAACTTCTTGAGCACCACATACAATTGTCTTTATTTTCTAGTGTCCAGTGATTTGTTAAACATTGTAAAACTTGCTACTTCTCAGGGTAAACAGATATAATGAGGGTGCCTTTAGTCTCTGTTGTCATATTTCTAAATTTCGTTATGGCTATTGTTCACTTAGGAGATTATTCCATGGTGGGAACAGGACATAGATGCCCATTCTCAGAGATCTCATTATATGTAATTCCCTTGTTTATTTTCTAACTTTTTCTTCTTCCTGCTCTTCTCAGAGGATCTTTGTAGATTTGTGAAGGGGAGGAATTGTGCCAGAGAAGTGATTCTGCTTGATTATATATTTTATCAAGCCTTTTTGGTTTATACTTGGAAAAGAAATGGAAACTTTGACATTTTAAAAACAGAAATATAAGAATGTAATGTCTTTACAAATCTAAATCTTCAGTGGCAGCTTCCCAAAAGCAATGGCTATCACTATTTCAGATTTCTGAAAAGTGAAGGCTCGTGGAATGAACAAGTATATGGGAACAAATTTTATCTATATAATACTATATATTATGTATATAAACATATATGTAATCAGAGTGTTAGTCACATAGTATTTGTTCAACAAATACTTCAATAAAAATTCTGGTGCAGTTGTAAAACATGTATTTTTTTAGAAAAAGGTTTAACCTGGACCTATTGTTGTTGCTCTTTCTATCAAAATATTTAGAATAATCATTGTATTTAGATTGCTTGAATATTCTAGGTGTAGGTCAAAACTTGCAGTAAATATTCTTTCATTTTTATTAACAAAAGCATAGTGTTTGAAAAATTGTTTACAGAACATTTAAGCATTTTCATTGATATTCTATCATTTTCTAATACAGAAATTCAAAGAAAAAATCAAACTCCTCTCCTGTGGAGGAATAGCTAGTACAAAAATCTAAAATAATCATTATTTTATTATAATAAAAAGTCGCCTTTGAATTCTTCAGATTTTTACATGACTTTCAAGCTGAACCCTGTAAACGAATAGTTTGACAGAACTCTTTAATGAAGGCTAATTACAAAAACAAAATATGGTTTCTAAATTGTAAAATTGAGCACTAGACTTAAATATAGTAATTTTATTCTAGTCTCTTTAGAATTTTTTATATTTTATTGAAGTAATTGGTGTTCATAGTTATATAGATCAAATAAATACTCTTTTCATGCATTTAAAATATTTTTGAGCATCTAACATGTGATAACAAGTATTGTATTGACAGTAGATGCAGTAGTGGGCAAAGTAGTTTTAATCCTCATGGAGTTTTCAGTTCAGTGAGAAAGATAAAATTTAATCAAACACTACTACAAACATATATTAAAACTATGACAAATGGGTGATATTTATTAAACAATTACTTCATTACTAGAACAATTTTTAAAGCAAAACCCCCACATAAGTTACTAACATTGTTTATGACTTTTTAAATATTTAGGGGATTATGAATATATAGTCCACGTCACTCATAAAATGCAATTGTATCTTCTTATTTTACGGCATCATAAATCTCACTGAATCCTCTCAATTCCTTTCTGCTAAAGGAAACCCTTGTCTAATCCATACTTATCACACTTTGCTCCAACTTGTCCCCTTAAATGCCTTTTCTTGTTGTTGTCACCGCAAATCATGTTATCCCACCATGCACATTATCTTATGAGACGATTTCTTCATCTTGATCTGTTCTTTTTTCAGCCTTTTGGATAAAAATGTGCTTGACTTAAAAAGTGTATCCAAATGGACACCATGTCTTAGGTGAAATATTTTGTTATTGTTGATGAAGGAAAAGATTTGGGCATTTGCAAAAGACTATAAACTCCCAGCAATTAATACAGTTTTGATATCACAGTCTTCCCTTTGTTCCATAAGGAAAGCTCCATGCTTAAATGTACACCAAAACTCTAAATCCTAACCCCCTTCAACGCCATTCACTTCTTACTCTCCTTGGAGTGTGTAAGAATCTTATTGGTGCCTCAGGAGGTAGTGCCATGGAGAACCTGGCTAAGTACAGTACACCATAGAAAGCACTGGTTAAAGTAGGCACTATAAACCTCTTATATGAAGCATCACTAGTCATCATTATTCCTTGGTTCATTCCATGCATAGTTGGACCTATGTAATTCTTTGGATGAATATGTATCTGATGATATTAGGCTCACTTACAGTAACATTGATAGAAGACAGTTGCTGCTTGGTGGTCACTAAAGAGCAGTTATAAATGTATCATATGAATTCCAGTTGCTGTCTACTGTGCTGTTTACTTTTCTAGGACGTAGAAATCTCCAAATGAAATTTATATTTGTGGCGTTGGCACAAATCTCAGTTTATACCTTGAGAAATCTTACACAACTATTAGCATCTCTATGTCTTCATACATGTCCATCTTTGTATCATTTCTGTGGTGCTATCTTCAAGTTAAAATCTTCCCTCGTATGTATAGCTTCCAAAATTATTGCTCATTCATTGCCTCTTACTGCCCAGGGTTAATTATGATTTTGGCATCTTATTTAGACCTACCTAAGTACAGTCAACGCCTTTTAGAAAAAAGGAAATGAGAAAGAGTTGGTGCCAGCCCAAAGCTACTGTTAAGGAGCATACAGTGAACTGAGAGCTTGACCAACAAACTCTCCACTTCCTCTATGTGCTTGCAAACCACTCTCAGAAGAATAAAAGGAAAGCACCTACTGGGATTCAGAGGGGCAGACATTTTAAGAATAAATGAAATTAATAACTATTTCAGTATCCCATAATGACCCCTATTAAAGAAAAGCAGATCGGAGAAATATATAAAAAAGTAGATTAGAAGAAAAAACAGTTCTGGTTTTAAGAACAAAATACTCATTGCAAATTTGTTAATGCTAAGCCGGGGCTGTCATCCTTTGAGATATTAAGTTCTGAATAGAAATACAACAAAGAAAACTAAAGTATTGCATTCCAGAAGGATTTATATTGGGTTGAGTATCAATGTAGAATTAGCAATAAAGAGTTATTTTTATCCAAAGTGGATGAAAAATAATATATGGAGAGGTGAAATATGAATGTGGCATAAGCATACATCATTTTCTTTCCCATTATTCTCTCATCTTCTTATAGTGATTTCTTAGCTAGATGGGAAATAGTAAACTTGGTACATGATTAATGATGTTTTTATACTCTCTTAAAGAAGAAAAAAGGAAATAAATTCTTGTCCTTAGTTTATCACGTTAAGAGAAAACTTACAGGTTGAAAAAATAAAACAAAACTAGCCTATAAAAAAGAATTAAATTTGGATCCTTTTAATCCCCAAATAAATTTTTTATGTTCATCAGTAGTCGCTAAATAATAAGGCTTTTAAGTCACTAATGTTCAAGACCTACTTGACTACTATTAGAATAACATTAGAAATATTGAACAATGTCTTTAAAAATGTGTTTATGTTGGTAATACTAATGCTGAGTAAAATTAGTCCTATAATATAGTAGGAGTTTTATTTTATTATTAAGTCCACAGAGGGTTTTACTGCTTTGGGACTCCCTAGCAGACAGTAATGCATGTATGGTAGAGAGACTTTGTTCCTCAATTCACCCCAGAACACTGTAAGGTTTTAGCTTCATCAGGGTTTCAGTAAATTAGTGTTGGTAACTGAATTTGGCATGGGCGTTCCTGATGCTACACAGCAAGTATAGTAGTAACCATAAAGAATATCAGCAAAAACAGAAAATTTATAGTAGTCAGTTTGCAACTACATTAGCAGTTGGGTTCAACAGAGACAGTATTGCCTAAAACATGAGTCATGGTAGTAAATTACACTTTACATAAGCAAACGTAAACTACTTCCTGGAAATGCCTAGACATATTTGTAGAGGGACTTTTTAGAGTGGTGTGGTCTTGCATTAGCACAAGATATTGGGGCAATATCCAGGGATATATATTGAATTATGTTGATGATCCATTTTTAACTATGGAATAGGAGATAATGCTTACGTTATATCTGTCTGTCTATCTATGAGTCTTCAGGTTACAACCATCATCTATGTATAGTTCCTCTTCTTTTCTTCTCCATTTTTATTCTTCTCCCTTTTCTCTTCTGAAAAATCCTGTCTTAGGTTTCCAAATTAGCTGACTTCTGTGAGGAATCAAGAAGAGATACAATCCAGGTAGTGCGTCATCTAGGAAAAAGAAAGTGATATCTAGGACATTATTTGCCAGTCCAGAATATGCAAAACGCTACCCATAATTTTACTACTAAACATGGTTAGCCATAAGTAAGCACGCAGATATCTCTATACCAAATTTTAAAATTCCCATGGTTCACATGAAGGAAAAATAAGCTCGGATAAATTTTGGAAAAAAAAAAAAAAACATCATTTAAATAACTTTGGGTATATAAACTTCTCAGTACTTACAGGGGAATTTGAAAAATAATTTATATTAACTGTGTCTTAGGAAACAAGTATTCTCAAACCCCAGCTTTCATCCACGTAAAAAGCAGTGGCTTTGAGAGGCTTGAGTTTTTCTCTCCAATCATAAGTTTACCATAGTTTAGATATCAGATTAAATCTGCCTGATTTTGTTTGCACATGAAGTGATAATTTTTGTGTTAAGTTTGCAAACATTTGAATGAAAAAAAATAATTGTTCAGAACTTTCAAAATTGTACAATTATTTGAATAGAAGACTATACATTTTGGGTGATGATTTAGAACGACTATTTATTTTACATTGCACAATCGTAATTAGAAAATATTTCCATGTGTTCTGTCAACTAATGGCAAAAGGGAAAAATTATAATTTACTATGCCTTTAAATAGTATTTCCATTCAATAAGGAGACATCAGAATTGTATATAATATTTAAAATGTATTCTAATAACTCTGAACAATTTCTCAATATAAGCAGATAGTACTGTCACAGTTAAGCCCTATAAACATAAAATTACGAAAGATGGTCAACTGTCAATATATAGCTCAGAGGAGCAGATTAAGAGAAATGCAGTTGTTGGGTTTATACCACAGTTTTGCTGACAGTTTGTTGTCTCTGTTTTGTTGTGATAAAGAATTACAACCATTGTGCAAGTTTACCTTCTGTATCTAGGCAATTTTTCATGAAAATGTCAACGTTGTCTAGTACTTGCTTTTATTTCAAGAATGTATGTATTTTGTGGAAATATTTCAGGAAAGGCGGTATTAGTCAATCACACAAAATTTTCTTCTTGCAAGCTTGCATCTCGAAAGTTTCAAGTGCTTCTTATTTTACAGAAGAAAAAGAGAAAACACAAATTATTACAAAACCTGAACTTTGTGTGGGTCAATATAAAATTTAAGGCAACATCTACTCTGAGTCTGGAGGTCTCCAAGGGTAAATCAATGTTTCAGGCTGACCCATTATTCAGATACCCCATGTAATAAACATGGTTTCCAAGCCACCACTGCATGGGAAAAAAGATCTGGAGTGTCATGTACCTGGTCTTAAACCCCTGGTTTCCAGAAGTGATACATACCATTTATACTCTCAGCCCATTGGCCATAACTAGTCACCTGACCCAGACTAGCAAATGTAGGTAAGGACATAGATATTCCCTGAGTACTAGGACAGTACTCTTGTAATGTAGCTTATATATATATGAAGTACCGAATGATTTTGTTAAAATGAAGATGTTGTTGCAGTAGATCTGAGGCGTCAACTAAAATTCCACATTTTAACAACATCTTACATGATGCTGATGCTTTTGGTGTAATCCACATTTTGAGTGGCAAGATTCCAAGTCATATATATAGAAACTGAATTTTTGAGTCATGAAATGTGCACGTTCAGCTTAGCAAACAGTGTCAGATAATTTACGAAAGTGTTGGTACCAATTTCTACACCTGAGAGTGATTTATAGATTTCTCATTGGTTCACATCCTCATTTAAAGTATATTGTAATAGCTTTGAATGAACAGTTTCCCTTGGTAATTTCAGACATCTTCATTTTACCAATTTAAATGATATAAAATTGAATCTAATTGTAAACTTAATTTTTATTTCCCTGACCACTAAAATTTTGCTTCATTTCATATGTTTGTTTGCTGCTTGTGTTCTCTATTTTAAGTGCGAGTTTGTGTCGATCTTAGGTTATAACTCCCTGAACTAGCCCTGAGTTGAGGATTCACACAGCAGTATTTTATGAGCAAGTGTTTCTGTGACACTTATGTGACACACATATAGCTGTGGGATGCAAAAGAGAGCAATGAACATTCATGCCACTACAATCAATTACTCTGTTAAGGGGTTCTGCTGGAACAGTGTAGTTTCTCAGTTAATTTCTACTTCCCATTTAGATAAGCTAAACCAAACTATTCAGCCTATGTTCCTTCTATAAAAAGTCTCATATGTTGGCTCTTGGGAATGAAGGCATACCAGCAAATGTATGCACAAAAAATGATGAAGGAATATGAGGAGATATTGACATAATAATACAAGATCTCTTCTCCCATTTACTATTCAATTGTTTATCTTGGATTTTTTGATTATGTAGATTGTGGATTGTGATTCTTTCTCTAATCTTTGTGTTTCAACGTCTTCTCAAAGATAGTAATTTGTGTTTTCACCTTTAAGAGATATTGATGAATTTCTTAATTTTATTGTTGTCAAATTTTTCAACATTTAAAAATGATTATTGCTTATTGTATATTCTATAAGATGTACAATACATATCAAGCAAAATACATAAAAGTAAGCTGTTCTTGTGGGAAAAAATAATATTTGAGACTGGCTCAGTTGTGGAGTGAGGAAACTAATATTCCAGTTTGAAAATTTAAAATTATGAAGTGTAATATATTTTGTAAAACTCTAGCTTACAATATATTGTAATGCACATCTTGTTCCTAGTGAGTCTGTAGCACCATGGGAAGTGACTGAGAAGAATTGTGGTGCTTTGCCTAGTATATGCGTTTTGCAAAGTATTCTTAGAAAGAAATGCATGAGCTCATATAAGATTTGGCTTATCTTCAAGCGTAGTGACAGGAATAGTAGACAGAATTCAGAGATCAAGGTCTTTATAGAAATAGGAAAGCCCATTACTTTGAGGCCCTACATAGTAAAAGATAAGACTGAAGATTTTAAGGGACGATGGAATAGTAAGTTTACTCAGTGAAAAAAAAAATCATCTCTGCCACAAAGATCAAATTAAAAATGTGGCCTTTCCACGTATTATTTCTAATGGATTTATAGTTGTTAACAATAAAGTGAGAGACAGAGGAGCATGCAGGCCAAGCCAAAAAAGTAGATTGAATGTGAAATTTATTTCAATAAATAAATTTTGGATGAAATTTCTGGTACATGAAACTGATAAGAAGAAAGTAGACATAAAGCCTACGATATCTTAGAGATAAATATATTGCCAAAGACACCACGAACCTGTTCTAAAAAGCAAAACAAAACAAAACAAAAAACAAACAACAAAAAAAAACTTTGGCTATTCAAGAATTCAAGACAAAAGCAACACTTAGGCTCCTAAACTTGCAACAGAAAGAAATAGTCCGTGAAAGCTGCTCAACACCTAAGTCAAATATGGCCATAAAAGGTAGATTGAAAATCCTACTAAAAGAAAAAAGCGTTACTTTAAAAAAGCCTAATTTGACCAAAATAAAAAATAGAATCATTTGTAATAAAAAAGTATGTTGAAATTAATAATTTGACAAACTATTAAACATAAATGCATACATAAGAAATCGTTATTAAGAGTTTAATAATTGATACAGTGTGTAGTACACAAACAAAAATAAATATTTACAGTAGGTTTACCCTTATCTGTGGGGAATACATTCCAAGTACCCCAGTAAATGCACAAAACCACAGATAGTACTGAACACTATATATACTATGTTTTTTAATACATGAATACCTACGATAAAGTTCAATTTACAAATTAGTCAATATAAGAGAAAAACAAGAAAAAATAAAAAATATAATAGTTATAAAAATATACTAAAAATGTGAATGTGGTCTCTCTTTATATATAATATATATAATAATTTATATGTAATAAATATATACATATATATAATTGTATTGTTCTCACCTATTTTTGAACTGTGCCCGTCTGAGGGTAACTGAAACACCACAGAAAGCTAAATCACAAATAGAGGAGGGATGACTGTAACAAGAACAATTAAGAAATAAGTACAGGATGAAAAATTCAACAAATGTTGAATGTACATTACAGTTAGAGAGGTCCCACAACTTTGGCAGATTAAGGATTTAAGTACAGAATGACTTCAAATGTTGACTAAATGTTACAGCAAGGGAGGTCACACGACTTTAGCAAATTAGTGAGTTTTTAAATAGTCAAAGGCTGAGCAATTTCTACTACTTATTGAGTAAATACACAAATCCTCAGATTTAGGGAGTCCAAATGTCCTACACTGGAATACTACAAAGAAATCTATACTGATATTTCTTATCGTTTAAAGAACGTTAGAAGAAAAAAATATTAAAAGCAAAAGGATGTGACAAAAAGAGGAATTTCTGACACTCCCTATCCATGCCCAGAGACACTGAGTATGTGGGAAGGCAAGTAGATAAATCCCGATACAAAAAGCCATCACCTAAGGAAGCATACTTTTTTGTCCAAAATGGAGGAGAGGCCCAGTTTGAATAACTACCTGGAAAGTGTAGCTTCTGATAAGCCTGAGATCCCCCTGCCAGAGGAGAGACCCCTGATGGCATTTGGTTCTTTAAATATATTTCATTTCTTTGTTGATGTTTTTATTGTAATCTTTGTTTCAAGATCATCATAATTTCTCATTCAAAAATTTGAACAACTTTTTCATAACATATTTTTCCAGATAATTCTAACATCTGTGTCATCTCTTTATTGGTGTCTTTTAATTGTTTGCCTGAGTAATTTTAAATTGTAACCTGGAGACTTTGAATATTATATCCTGAGACTTTAGGTCTTGTTTACATCCTATACAGAATGCTAATATTTTGTTTTAACAGGCAATTGACATATATTTGGTTCAGGCTGTGAGTTTTTATCCACCTTCTATGGGATGTGGTTCAAACGTCAATTTTGTTTTCAAAGCCATTGTATTGTTTATACGATCTGTCACACCTATTCATTACCTAGTTGTCAGTCTCCACCTGAAAATAAGATCTATCTGTTAGTTCTCAAAAACTGTGGCAAGAAAATTCAGATTTTATCTATGAATTAGTCTTAGACAAGTCCAGGACTGTAAAAACAGCTTTGTGGGCCTGCTTTCCCAAAGTCCTCCCTCTCCTTTACATTCAGGTTCTCTTGGTCTCCCAATTTTGGAAGGCTGACCAAAAACCATCCATTTCTGATATTATGTTGCGTTCAGGTCATGTGGCAGGATGGCAGGGAGGTACTAAAAATAATTCAATAACATTTGGCCCAGCCATCTTGTAGCCACTGAATCCCTTCTGCCCTGTCAGTGTTTTCTTAGTGTTTTGACTTCTGCACACATCCTTCATCAGCTATGGTAACCTCCCACGTAGTACATGGAAACTGAGGAATGAGAATAACACAGGGTCTACTATTGATAATGATTCATGTGCTGAGGAGAGTAATGTTTATTTTGCAGCCATTGAATGAAATGTTCTGTAAATATCCATTAGGTTCCTTTGGTATATAGTGCAAATTCATTGCCATGTTTCTTTGTTGATTTCCTGTCTGCATAATCTGTCCAGTACTGCAAGTGAGGTATTAAAATCTCCAGCTATTATTTATTGGCATCTATCTTCTTTTTTAGCTCTAGTAATATTTTGTTTGTATATCTGGGTGTTCCTGGACCAAACTGAGGGCTGAGCTGCTATTTCTCGTGGCCCAGTAATGAGATGCAGGTGAACTAGGGAGAAAAAGAGTAAGAAGAGGTTTTGTTTTCTGCAACTGGTTACAGGGAGAAAGCCTGGAAATTATCACCAGACCAATTCAAAATTACGAAGTTTTCCGGAGCTTATATACCTTCTAAGCTATATGCCTACGTGTAAGTGTGTGTTCATCTAAAGACATAAGTGATTAATTTCTTTTAACCTATAACTAAGGCCTGAGTCTTGAAGACCTTCTTCTGGAGGCTTAGTAAATTTACTTAATAGGTCTAGGTGCTGGGGGGACTACCCTTATGTGCTCTAAATCATAAAGGTTTGGGGAGTTCCTTTAGACCCCAATAAACTTGTTTGTGGAGGCCTGGGGAGTTTCTTCATACCCACAATGAAACTTGTTTCATCCTAAAAGGGTCCTGCTAAAAATTCCTTCATCATCTTGTCATGCTTCAGGGCCCAGGAAAAGCCTAAAGCCCAGGCAGAACTCTTTGTACAGTCCAGGCTTTGTACAAGGGCACTGGCTCAATCAGCTTTAAATGTTTAACCTAGTTACTCAGTAAGTGCTGGGACAATTGTAATGGAGGCCTGAATTAATGAGACCTGCTCGGCCACAAGGGTGCTCCATTGTTGAGTCAATATAGATTTATAATTGTCATATCCTCTTTCTGAATTGCCGTCTTTATCATATATAATACCTACTTTTACTCTTGTTACAGTTTTTGTAATGAATTGCATTTTGTCTGACATAAGTATAGCTACTATTGTTCTTTTTTGGTTTCTGTTGGCATGGAATATATTTTTTATCCCTTCAGTTTCAGTTCATATCTGTGTTAGAGTAAAGTGTGTTTCTTGTAGGAAACAGATCGCTGGAATTTATTTTTTAATCCATTCATCCACTGTTTTTTTTTTTGAGACAGAGTCTCGCTCTGTCGCCCAGGCTGGAGTGCAGTGGCGCGATCTCGGCTCACTGCAATCTCTGCCTCCCGGGTTCACGCCATTCTCCTGCCTCAGCCTCCGGAGTAGCTGGGATTACAGGCGCCCGCCACCTCGCCCGGCTAGTTTTTTGTATTTTTTTTTTAGTAGAGACGGGGTTTCACCGTGTTAGCCAGGATGGTCTCGATCTCCTGACCTCGTGATCCGCCCGTCTCGGCCTCCCAAAGTGCTGGGATTACAGGCTTGAGCCACCGCGCCCGGCCACATTCATCCACTCTTTGTCTTTTTATTGTTTAGTCCATTTACATTCAATGTTATTATTGATCAGTAAAGACTTACTCCTACCATGTTGTTATTTGTTTTCTGGTCTTCCTTCTTTCTTTCATTTCTGTCTTCCTTTATTAAAGGTAATTATCTCCAGTCATATGTTTAATTTCTTCCATTTTATTTTTTGTGTATCCATTTTTTTTTTAATTTGAGGCTTGCAAATAATATCTCATAACTTATTATTTCATACTTCTGTCATTTAATACCGATTTCATAAATAAATAAGCAACAAGAAAACTAATAAAAACTCGATGCTTCAACTTCATCTCCCCCACTGTTTTGTTTCTATTCTTATATTATTATACTCTTTATGCCTTTTAAATTTGCTTTAGTTATAATTTTTGATAAGTTTATCTTTTATTCTTTCAACTGAAGGATATGAGTAGCTGACACACCACAATTACAGTGTTACAATATTCTGTGTTTTTCTATGTACTTACTATTACCAGTGACTATTGTACCTTCAGATGATTTCTTACTGCTCATTAACATCCTTTTCTTGCAGATTAAACAAATAAGACCCTTTAACATTTCTTTTAGGACAGGTTGGTGTTGATGAAATCCCTCAGCTTTTGTTCATCTGGGAAATAATTTCTCCTTCATGTTTGATGGATATTTTCCCTGGATATACTATTCTTAGATTTTTTCTTTTCTTTTTTTCTTTCTTTTTTTTTTTTTTCTTTTTTTTTTGAGATGGAGTCTCGCTCTGTCACCAGGCTGGAGTACAGTGGCGCAATCTCGGTTCACTGCAACTTCTGCCTCCTGGGTACAAGCGATTCTCCTGCCTCATCCTCTCGAGTAGCTGGGATTACAGGCATGCACCACCACGCCCAGCTAATTTTTGTAGTTTTAGTAGAGATGGGTTTCACCATGTTGGCCAAGATGACCTCGATCTTTTGACCTCATGATCCGCCCGCCTTGGCCTCCCAAAGTGCTGGGATTACAGATGTGAGCCACTGTGCCTGGCCCTTAGATTTTTTTTCTATTTAGCACTTCAATGTGTCATACCACTTTCTCCTGGTCTGTAAGATTTCCACTGAAAAGTCTGCTGATAGACATATTGGAGCATCATTGTATGTTATTTATTTATTTTCTCTTTTGGTTTTTGGAATCCTTTCTTTGCCCTTGACATTTGGATGGTTGATTACTAAATGTTTGGAAGTAGTCTTTTTGGATTAAATCTGCTTGGTGTTCTGTAACCTCCTTGTGCTTTAATATTGATATGTTTCTCTAGGTTTGGAAAGTTCTCTGTTATTATCCCTTTGAATAAACTTTCTACATCTATTTCTCCCTCTACATCCTCTTTAAGGCCAATAACTCTGACGTTTGCCCTTTTGAGACTATTTTCCAGATCCAGTGGGCATGCTTTCTTCTTTTGGATTCTCTTTTCTTTTGGCTCCTCTGGGCATGTATTTTAAAATCGCCTGTCTTTTAGCTCACTAATTCTTTCTTCTGCTTCATCAGTTCTCCTTTTAAGAGACTCTGAAGCATTCTTCAATATAATT
>NW_012116611.1:1487834-1492233 GCF_000951035.1 Colobus angolensis palliatus
TCTGTGTGTGTATGTGTGTGTGTGTGTGTGTGTGTGTGTAGGTGTGTGGAGTTGAGGAAGGAGTGCCACAAGCAACACTGTGGCCACAACCACTGGGACTGTGCTGAGTCAGATCCAAAGCCAGCACAGCACTAGGTCTTTCACAAGGTCCACGGTGGTCACTGCCTGGCTAACATTTACGTTCATTGAACGCTCAAGGGCTCTACTATTAAGTGGTGAATTTGACCAGGTATGTCTCCTTCCTTTCTGGGCAGTGCATCTCCTCCAAACCCTGCTTGGTTTCAGAGATATCATTTAGGAATCAGGGCCTGGATTTGGGAATCTTAAGAATCGACCTGGTGCTCTATTCTACTGTGACTGATCTGGCACCCAAGTCACAAGACAAAGTTCTTCCCACTCTTCCCTCTTCTCTCCTAAAGCAGAAAAATCTCTCCCCTCAGGTCTATGGCAAATACTGCCTGGCCATCACAGATGTTCACTCAAGGACCAAGGACTCTTCTATCAGCTTGTGGTGAATATTGCAAAGCTCAAGTATCCCCGTTCAGTAAAGTGGGCTCTCCTGTGGCCCAATGAGAGACTGGAAATGCCATCTAGGAGCCAAGGCCTGGAATCAGGAGTCAGATTTTTTTCTGGCCCATCATGTTTCTAGATGTGTTATCCAGGAGCTAAGGCCAGAAAATAGGTCCTCATGACTGGTGCCCTACCCTGTTGTGTCTGAGCCACTATCAAGAGGCAAGACAAAATTCTCCCCACTCTTCTCCCTCCTCTCCTCAAGTGGAAGGAAAGGATCTCTCAGAACCTCTTTGAAAATTGTTGTACTTTCATTAATACATTCCTATATAGCACACATGATTCTCATAATTTCTGGCATAGCAATAAAAATAATTTGATATTTTGCCTAAAAGTATTAGTAACATTTAGAAACCTTGATGGAGTTTCCACATGAACAAAGGTTTCATTTTAAAAGTTCAATAAATTGGTTAAAATTTGAACCATCATGAAAACTCTACTAAATATCACAATAGGTAACAGCATATACTTTACCTAATATCATGAATAATGGTTTTGGTGTACAATTATAAATATACTTTTGGTTTATATATATCTTTGCCCTTACATTTATGTAGTGCGTTCCTATAGTCTCTTTTCTTTTCCCCTGTTGGTTCAATTTATAATTTTGTACTTGTGACAAATCAAGACAATACCAGAAAATATCATACACTTTACTAAAAAATAATTGGAAAGATTCTATTTATTTCTATCAGTTAGCGATATTCTACACTATAATATTAAAATAAAAAATATCAATAATTTATTTGTTTTGTTTGTTGTCAGGGAGCTTTGAGAAATAAAGTGAAAAACATGGCAAATCTGTGGAATGCTAAGGAATTCCCACTTAACAAAGCTGAAGATCACCACATTTGACAAAAAATAAAAAAAAAAAAAGATCTAATATATGAAGAGAAACTATCATGACCCAGGAAATAAACTCAAAGTGTACTTATGACACAAAATATTTTTTGAATTTATTTTAATGTCATGTGTGAAGCAAAATGACTTATTTTGAAGTGCAGTGGCTATAGATACTAACAGGATAAGAGTGATCCTTTGGAGTTTTTCTGTAGAGTAAGGTTAATTATATTTCGGCATTTAGGAAAAGATATTTAGTTCTGCAATTAAAATTCAATGTACCTTGGAGACCAAGATGGCCAATTAGGAATAGCTCCAGCCTCCAGCTCCCAGTGTGAGCGACACAGAAGATGGGTGATTTCTGCATTTCCAACTGAGGTATCGGGTTCATCTTACTGGGGCATGTTGGACAGTGGGTGCAGGACAATGGGTGCAGCCCACCGAGAGAGAGCCGAAGCGGGGAGAGGCATCACCTCACCAGGGAAGCACAAGGGGGAAGGGAATTCCCTTTCCTAGCCAAGGGAAACCGTGACACACAACAACTGGAAAATCGGATCACTCCCACCCTAATACTGTGCTTTACCAAGGATCTTGGCAAATGTCACACCAGGAGATTATATCCCGCGCCTGGCTCGGAGGGTCCCACACCCATGGAGCCTCCCTCATTGCTAGCACAGCAGTCTGAGATCTAACTGCAAGGTGGCAGTGAGGCTTGGGGAGGGGCACCCACCATTGCTGAGGCTTGAGTAGGTCAACAAAGTGGCCGGGAAGCTTGAACTGGATGGAGCCCACCGCAGCTCAGGGAGTCCTGCCTGCCTTTGTAGACTCCACCTCTGGGGACAGGACATAGTACAAACAAAAGGCAGCAGAAACCTCTGCAGATTTAAATGTCCCTGTCTGACAGCTTTGAAGAGAGTAGTGGTTCTCCCAGCACAGAGTTTGACATCTGAGAATGGACAGACTGCCTGCTCAAGTGGGTCTCTGACCCCTGAATAGACTAAATGGGAGACACCCCTCACTAGGAGTAGACTGACACCTCACACCTCATACGGCTGGGTACCCCTCTGAGACGAAGCTTCCAGAGGAACGAAGAGGCAGTAACAATTGCTGTTCAGCAATATTCACTCTTCTGCAGCCTCTGCTGCTGATATCCTAGCAAACAGGACTGGAGTGGACCTCGAGCAAACTCCAACAGACCTGCAGCTGAGGGTCCTGACTGTTAGAAGGAAAACTAACAAGCAGAAAGGACATCCACACAAAAACCTCATATGCACATCACCATAATCAAAGACCAAAGGTAGGTAAAACCACAAAGATGGGGAAAAAGCAGTGCAGAAAAGCTGAAAATTCTATAAATCAGAGCGCCTCTCCCCCTCCAAAGGAACGCAGCTCCTCGCCAGCAACGGAATAAAGTTGGAGGCAGAATGACTTTGACGAGTTGAGAGAAGGCTTCAGACGATGAGACTTCTCCGAGCTAAAGGAGGAAGTTCGAACCCATCGCAAAGAAGCTAAAAATCTTGAAAAAACATTTGATGAATGGCTAACTAGAATAATCAATGTAGAGAAGTCCTTAAGTGACCTGATAGAGCTGAAAACCATGACACGAGAACTATGTGATAAATGCACAACCTTCAGTAACCAACTCGATCAACTGGAAGAAAGGGTATCAGTGATTGAAGATCAAATGAATGAAATGAAGCAAGAAGAGAAGTTTAGAGAAAAAAGAGTAAAAGGAAATGAACAAAACCTCCAAGAAATGTGGGACTATGTGAAAAGACCACGTCTATGTCTGACTGTTGTACCTGAAAGTGATGGGGAGAATGGAACCATGTTGGAAAGCACTCTGCAGGATATTATCCAGGAGAACATCCCCAACCTAGCAAGGCAGCCCAACATTCAATTTCAGGAAATACAGAGAATGCCACAAAGATACTCCTCGAGAAGAGCAACTCCAAGACACATAATTGTCAGATTTACTGAAGTTGAAATGAGGAAAAAATGTCAAAGGCAGCCAGAGAGAAATGTTGGGTTACCCACAAAGGGAAGCCCATCAGACTAACAGCAGATCTCTCCGCAGAAACTCTCCAAGCCAGAAGAGAGTGGGGACCAATATTCAACATTATTCAAGAAAAGAATTTTCAACCCAGAATTTCATATCCAGCCAAACTAAGTTTCATAAGTGAAAGAGAAATAAAATCCTTTACAGACAAGTAAATGCTTAGAGATTTTGTCACCACCAGGCCTGCCCTACAAGAGATCCTGAAGGAAGCACTGAAGATGGAAAGGAACACCTGGTACTAGCCACTGCAAAAACATGCCAAAATGTAAAGACCTTCGATGCTAGGAAGAAACTGCATCAACTAACGAGCAAAATAACCAGCTAACATCATAATGAAAGGATCATGTTCACACATAACAATATTAACCTTAAATGTAAATGGACTAAATGCTCCAATTAAAAGACACAGACTGGCAAATTGGATAAAGAGTCAAGACTCATCAGTGTGCCGTATTCAGGAGACCCATCTCACATGCAGAGACACACATAGGCTCAAAATAAAGGGATGGAGGAAGATCTACCAAGCAAATGGAGAACAAAAAAAAGCAGGGGTTGCAATCCTAGTCTCTGATAAAACAGACTTTAAACCAACAAAGATCAAAAGAGACAAAGAAGGCCATGACATAACGGTAAAGGGATCAATTCAACAGGAAGAGCTAACTATCCTAAATATATTCACACCCAATACAGGAGCACCCAGATTCATAAAGCAAGTCCTTAGAAATTTACAAAGAGACTTAGACTCCCACACAATAATAATGGGAGACTTTAACACCCCACTGTCAACATTAGATCAGTGAGACAGAAAGTTAACAAGGATATCCAGGAATTGAACTCATCTCTACACCAAGCAGACCTAATAGACATCTACAGAACTCTCCACCCCAAATCAACAGAATATACATTCTTCTCAGCACCACATCACACTTA
>NW_012116611.1:1493274-1493677 GCF_000951035.1 Colobus angolensis palliatus
GGGTTACCCACAAAGGGAAGCCCATCAGACTAACAGCAGATCTCTCCGCAGAAACTCTCCAAGCCAGAAGAGAGTGGGGACCAATATTCAACATTATTCAAGAAAAGAATTTTCAACCCAGAATTTCATATCCAGCCAAACTAAGTTTCATAAGTGAAAGAGAAATAAAATCCTTTACAGACAAGTAAATGCTTAGAGATTTTGTCACCACCAGGCCTGCCCTACAAGAGATCCTGAAGGAAGCACTGAAGATGGAAAGGAACACCTGGTACTAGCCACTGCAAAAACATGCCAAAATGTAAAGACCTTCGATGCTAGGAAGAAACTGCATCAACTAACGAGCAAAATAACCAGCTAACATCATAATGAAAGGATCATGTTCACACATAACAATATTAACCTT
>NW_012116611.1:1496994-1515141 GCF_000951035.1 Colobus angolensis palliatus
TATACCCAAAGGATTATAAATCATGCTGCTATAAAGACACATGCACATGTATGTTTACTGCAGCACTATTCACAATAGCAAAGACTTGGAACCAATCCAAATGTCTATCAATGACAGACTGATTAAGAAAATGTGGCACATATACAATATGGAATACTATGCAGCCATAAAAACGGATGAGTTCATGTCCTTTGTAGGGACATGGATGCAGCTGGAACCATCATTCTCAGCAAACTATCGGAAGAACAGAAAAACCAAACACCGCATGTTCTCATTCATAGGTGGGAATTGAACAATGAGAACACTTGGATACAGGAAGGGGAACATCACACACTGGGGCCTGTTGCAGGGTGGGGGGAGGGGTGGATAGCATTAGGAGATATACTTAATGTAAATGACGAGTTAATGGGTGCAGCACACCAACATGGCACATGTATACCTATGTAACAAACCTGCATGTTGTACACATGTACCCTAGAACATAAGGTATAAAAATAAATAAATTATAAATAAAATTCATTGTAGATTTTATATATGTGTTGAGAAACAAAAGAATAAATTGCAGGGCTCTGGATGTCAAAAAATTTTTTAATGTTTCTCAAGATCTAGAAATCATGCTGCATACTCACCTATAGACATAGGCAGAGAGAAAATTTGACATTGGGGTCACAGTCTAAGAAACAAATGTCATCTTCCTGAATCTGTAAAAGATATAATTAAGGATGTGATATAAATAATAAAACTGCATCAGTGCAGAATGAGAAAATGTCAATTTTCATCCTGGACACAAAACAAGTTATAAATAAATGTTTGTTAAATTACTACCTGACTGAATGAATAAATGTAGTTATGGGAAATAGTAACATGAGCTGTATTTTTCTTTTTTAAATTTTTTAAAATTTTTAATTTTTGTATGTACAAACTAGGTGTATATATTTGTAGGGTACAAGAAATATTTAATATAGGCATGAAATGCATAATAATATGGTAAATGTGATATCTGTTCTGTAAAGCATGTATCCTTCGTGTTACAAAAGATCCAATTTTACTGTATTTAAAAATGTACAATTAAGTTATTATTGAATATAGGTACCCTGTTCTGCCATACAATAGTATGTCTTATTCATTCTTTTAAACTTTTTTTTTACCCATTTACCGTCTCCACTTCCCCCAGACCACCCACAAGCTTTCTCAGCCTCTGGTAATCATCCTTCTGCTTTCTATGTCAATGAGTTCAATTATTTTGACTTTTAGAACCCACAAATAAGTGAGAACATGCAATGTTTGTCTTTCTGTGTTGGACTCATTTCACTTAACATAATGTACATTATGCTCATGGATTTCAGTTAAATCCATGTTGTTGCAAATGACTGAATCTAGTTCTTTTTTGTGGCTGAATAGTATTTCATTGTGTATAAGCATCACATTTTCTTTATCAATTCATCCATTGGTGGGCAATTAGGTTGCTTCCAAATCTTGGCTATTTTGAATAAATAGTGCCGTGATAAATATAGGAGTGCAGATATCTCTTCAGTATACTGATTTCCTTTCTTTTGGGTATATATTCAGCAGTGGGATTGCTGGACCATATGGTTGTTCTATGTTTAGTGTTTGAGGAACATCCAAACTGTTCTCTGTAGTGGTTATACTAATTAACATTCTCACCTACAGTGTACAAGGGTTCTCTTTTCTCCACACTCTCACCAGCATTTGTTATTGCCTTTCTTCTGGATAAATACCATTTTAACTGGGCAAGATTATATGTCATTGTAGTTTTGACCTGCATTTCTCTGATGAAAAAATAATGTTTGCCACCTTTTCATCTACCTGTTTGCCATTTGTATGTCTTCTTTTGAGAAACATCAGTTGAGATCTTTTGCCCATTTTTAATTGGATTATTCAAATTTTTCCTGTAAAGTTGTTTGAGTTCCTTATATATTTTGATTGTTAGTCCCTTGTCAGATGGTTAGTTTGCAAATATTGTCTCCCATTCTGTGGGTTATTGTATTAGTCCATTCTTGCAGTGCTATAAAGAACTACCTGAGACTGGATAATTTATAAGGAAAAGAGAAATAATTCACTCACAGTTCCACAGGCTCTACAAGAAGCATGGTTGGTGAGCCCTCAGAAAACCTACAATCATGGTGGAAGGTGAAGGGGAAGTGGGCTCATCTTACATGGCCAGAGAGGGAGAAAGAGAGAGCAAGGGGAGTGCTACATACTTTTAAACAATCAGATCTTATAGAACTCACTCACCATCATGAGAGCAGCAAGTGGGACATCCTCTTTCACGATCCAACCACCTCCCATTAAGCCCCTCCTCCAATACAGGGGATTACAATTCAATATGAGATTTGGGTGGGAACACAAATCCAAACCATATCCTTTGTCTCTTCACTTTTTTATTTTTATTTTTTCTTTGCTGTACAGAAGCTTTACGTCTTGATGGATCCCACTTGTCCATATTTTCTTTGCCTACGTTTGTGGGGTATTACTTAATAAATCTTTAGCTAATTCAAGGTCCTAGAGAGTTTTCTCAAAATATTATTTCAGTGGTTTCATAGTTTGAGGTCTTAGATTTAAGTCTTTAATCCATTTTGATATGATTTTTATATATGGCAAGGGATGGGGTCTAGTTTCATGCTTCTGCATATGAATATCCAGTTTTCCCAGCACCATTTATTGAAGAGACTGTCCTTTCCACAATGCAAGTTCTTGGCATCTTTGTCAAAAATGAATTCACTGTAGATATATAGATTTGTTTCTGGGTTGTCTATTATATTCCATTGGTCTATGTGTCTGCTTTTATGCCAGTACTGTGCTGTTTTGGTTACAATAGCTCTGTAGTATAATTTGAAGTCAGGTAGTATGATTTTTCCAGTTTTGTTCTTTTAGCTCAGTATAGCTGTGGCTATTTTATATTTTGTGGTTTTATTTAATTTTAGGATTATTTTCTGTTTCTGTTAAGAATGTCATTGACAATTTGATAAGGATTGCATTGAATCTATAGATTGCCTTGGGTAGTATGAACATTTTAACAATGCTGATTCTTGGTAGTATGAACATTTTAACAATACTGATTCTTCTAATCCATGATCATGAAACATCTTTTCATCAATAGAAAACAATCCAAAAAAGAAACCGAATGTAATCACATTAGCTATAAATAAAATTAAAAACCTATGGATTACTTTAACAAGAGAAGTAAAATATTTCTACAATAGAAACTATAAAACACTGATGAAGGAAATTGAAGGGATTATTCTGCCAATTATTTAGAACTTATGTGCCAGGCCCTTTGCCAAAATTTTGTACTTACTTGACTTTAACAAATGTGACAAAAACAAATTATAACGGCCTATTGCCCTCAGTTAGTATGTAGTGTAAATTAGACCCTATCCTTGACAACCCTACCAGGCTTCTACCACGTACTTTAAATTTTTCAGTGCATATTTACACTCAAGTTCAAATTCTTAATTCAATCTCTAAAAATTTAAGTAGCTATCTTCCATTCAAAAACTATGTCCTCATCTGTCTCACCCAATTTAATCTATGATAATATAATTTTGTCAAGTACAAGGCTCACAAATTAAAGATGTATTTACATTTTCTTCTCCTTTTACTTTATCTTTCACACATGTATAATCAACCACCAAGGTCTGTTGTTTATTCTTTCAAAACATTTTTCCTTATCTTTATGTCTACATTGCAGTACTACTACCACAACTGTATTTTAAACTGTATTTTAAATCAGCAGATCTAAAATGATCTCTAATATAATATCTACCTCTCCCTGATAAAAGAGTTTTTGTTTGAGGTGGAATTTGTGGGAGGAAATTTGGTCAGTGAGAAGGGAAATGTCCTTGTATTTAAAAATTATATTATATTTGGATATTTTAAACACTGTCTTCTAAACTGCAGGTTTGTCTCTAACAAACTTATACAATTTTACAGCTATAAGAAACCTTAAAATTTATCTAGTCTAACACCTTAATTTTTCAAATGAGAAAACAATTATATAGCAGTTAAATGACTTGTGTGGGGTCTTCTAAATTGTATGTAATTGTCTTTCCTCTCCATATAGATCTCATTGTTTGGATTCATTTGCAAACTATTTGTGATGTGTGTATGTAAATGTGTGTGTGTCTGTATGTCTTAACATTTTGGTTCTTCACATACCTGAAAAGTAACCGTTAATCATGGCCTCAGAAACTTCAATTCTGAGTCAAGTTTATGCTTTTGACTACACGTTTTATTCTGTTCATTATATACTCTTGTCTCTGAATTAAACCTTCCCAGATAAAGACAGATTTCTATAATTTCTACTTAATATCTCAAATCTATAATTGCATTTTGGAAAGCATTTAATATACTCAAACAAATTTTTTGAACATATGAATGTTAGTTAGAAACCCATGGTTTTCTAAGGGTTTGAAAAATTAATTATCATAATTTTCTAAGCCTAAAGCTTAAACATAGAAATGTAAAATTTCTAGACATTCACCTTTGCAGTGCCTCTTTTCTAATATTCATGAATTTCTCCCGTGCATCTACAAGTTCTTAGAACTAATAAGTAGTTACTCTACAATAACCTCACTCATTTTCAGCACCCTCGGAAGCAAGATATTAGGTCTTATGTATTTGAATACATCAAGAATATTCAAATTACTTTTTTAGTAGGTCTTCCTGTAGTCTACTATACCAGCATATTAGATAAATAAGATTAGTAGCTTCTCACAGTAGCTATAAGTTATAGGAGAAGAAATACAACAATTCTTTAATAATTTTTTCTTTAACTCTCAACTTGCTGTGTTGATATAATTGCTTTATTTTTTCAGCATATACTCTTTCCTCTTTCATGCATGACTATTAACAGTGAAAAAGCTTATTCTTTTCTTTAAAGAAATCGCTCTATTCTTATTTTTATATCCATCTCTTCAATGCTATTCAAGGACATTTTACTGGTCTCATCTTACAATTTGTCCTTAGCAAGGCATAAAATATTTTTTTAAACAAAGAAAGATAACATGCAGTTTCTCAGTAATGTTTGTTGGAAGAGGTGAAACATATGAGTGGGGTTTCTTGGGTTGAGCTTTTCCTACTAAATCAAAAAAAAAAAACAAAAACAGTACAATGAATTTCTGACTATTGGCCTTTGATATTTCATATGCCATCATTTAAGTCATTAAAAACTACTTAACTTTCCATTTTCTGAGGTTTTTATTAAGTTGGTTAACTGTTTTTAAAAATCCTTCATCTAAAGGAAAACCTATTTTTCTTTGACTTTAAAGTGGTGAATTAAAAAACTGAGATCAATATCAATATTACTTTATCATATCCTAATGTCTACCATGTCTGTTTATACATTTTTATACTCATAAAAATCGTGGTAAACTAATCTTCATTTCTTTATATTTTAGGATTATTTTTATTTTATCAAAGATTTTAATAAGTTTAAATATTTATTTAATCCAGCTGCCACCTCTGAACCATGATTTTTTTGATATGTTACATATTGATCTGGGAATATACTTCAGCTTTATTCATTGTGATTTATTTATTGAGTCAGTTGGTATATTAAGAAGCTGATTCTGTTTTTCTCTGTTGTTTACTGCAATGTACATTTCTAAATTCTTAATAGAAATACATTAAACTGCTATTACTGAGAGCATTCTTGGACCCAATGCACTTGTAAAATTCATATACAATTTGGTACTTTTAACTTACATAAACCTTCAATCTTCCATTTTTAATCCAAAAAACTCTATTTTTTTTTTTTTTTTTTTACTTTAACAAAATAACACAGAAGAAATTAAAGCCAAAATGAGCAAGAAGTTTTTCATACGTCCAATTAACACCACAGGAGGGTATGACAAGTTAATTGCCACTATGTCTTATATTTTAATTATATTAAAGTAATGAAATGCTCTTAAAACTAATAGAGGGATCAACATGTTAAAAATAAGTTCCTTCAAACTATTCGTTGACTTATACTCCAAGTAAAGTAAAATCCAGCTATTCGAGAAAAGCAGACAAAAAGTTTACTAAGTTTATGGAAAATGAGATTAACTAAACCAAGAAAGGATTGCATTGTTGAGGGAATGTGTGGCATTGATATTTTCAGAGCAAAATACTGACATAAAAGGGCAAAAGCTAAACCTGTATGCAAAAGCTAGGTCCTTGATTGTATTTTGGATTTCACTTAGTATTAAAAGGGTATTTTTTCTCATAAGCTTTAAAAGCATGAAAGCAACATATAAAGAGATTTACCTTGTGGAGATTAAATTATTTTGCTTTACAGGGTTTTTATAGCAGTATCCCAGCCTTATTTTGACATCTTAAGATTGTGTTATAATATACAGCATCCAATCATATAGGAGAATGTGACGAAATACTACAGCCCATAAACTTTCTCACACTATGTACTTCTACTGCATTTTAATATGATCTCTCTACTTTATTACTAAATCTGACACACCAAATTTTATTGTCTTCAGCAGTGTTGTTAGGATGACTGCCCACTAAATATGAACCTTAAGTGGAGATGTCTACACCTTGATACTGCATTTTCTTTGCTTCAATTAACTTTAGTGCTTACTCATTTTCAATTAACTGTGGAACATCTGTTAATCAAGTCCCATTATCAATGCAGGGAATTTTTTCCAAGACATCAATACATGTTTTTGAAATATATAGTGTTAATCTCAGCACTTTGGGAGGCCTAGGTGGGTTGATCACTTGAGGGCAGAAGTTTGAGACCAGCCTGGCCAGCATGGCAAAACGTCGTCTCTACAAAAAAAAAAAAAAAAAAAAAAAGCCAGATGTGATGGTGTATGCCTGTAATTCCAGCTACTCTGGAGGCTGAGGCAGGAGAATCGCCTGAACCTGGGAGACAGAGGCTGCAGTGAGCTGAGATCGCACCATTGCACTCCAGCCTGGGCAACAGAGCAAGACTCTGTCTCAAAAAATAGTAAGCATGTAGATTACTATACTATGACTTTAAAGGTGACTAGGGAGAGCAAGCATTAAAGGGCCTAATAAACAATACTAACAGTAAGAATCATTGTTTGTGTTTTCCCAATATTCATAATCATTTTCTCCTCTCTCTCTCTTATGGTTAGAAGCCAAATTTTTGTATGGGACAACATTGTACCACTCTTAAGCAATGGATCAGAATTTATGTAATTCTAGGGGCTGGACACAGTGACTCATGCTTATAATCCCAGCACTTTTGGAGGCCAAGGAGGGCAGATCACCTGAGGTAAGGAGTTTGAGACCACTTGGCCAACGTGGTGAAACTCTTTCTCTATTAAAAGTGCCAAAATTAGCTGGGCATGGTGGCGCATGGCTGTAGTCCCAGCTACTCAGGTGGCTAAGGCAGGAGAATCATGTGAAATCATGTGAAACCGGGAGGCCAAGATTGAAGTGAGCCGAGATAGTGCCACTGGCCCTTCAGCCTGGGCGACAGAGTAAACCTCCATCTTGGGGGGGGAGGGGGTCGGGAGCGGGGCGGGGAAGAACTTTTCTAATTGTATAAGAGCAATGTGTTACCCTGCTTCTTAGGCTACATTATAGATATGTGTTCATGTGATCCAGTTCTAGAAGTCTGCCAGTTACCTTTGGAAAAACTTTGTATTTCCCAATTAAATTTTTTAAACAAATTTTGAAACGGAGTCTCACCCCGTCACCCAGGCTGGAGTGCAGTGGTGCCATCTCGCCTCACTGCAAGCTCCGCCTCCTGGGTTCAGGCCGTTCTCCTGCCTCAGCCTCCCTAGCAGCTGGGACTACAGGTGCCTGCAACCACGCCGGCCTAATTTTTTGTATTTTTAGTAGAGACGGGGTTTTACCGTGTTAGCCAGGATGGTCTGGATCTCCTGACCTCGTGATATGCCCGCCTCGGCCTCCCAAAGTGCTGGGATTACAAGCGTGAGCCACCGCGCCCAGCCAGTGTTATTCCTTTTTATTCTCCAATTCTTCTGCATTGAATGTTGACGCAATATCTAGAACTACAGCAGCCATCTTGAGATAAATGAAGGAAACCTCAGAAACACCAAGAGACACATAATAAATGCCAACAGTAAGTACTTACCGTATTACATTGTTTTGTCTGGGAAAAAAGTAAACCAATGTTGACTAAGCAACAGCAGTTGTTTATATTAATATGATTATTATTTACAACAAAAGACACCCCAAATATATATCTTTTCTAAACATAATGTATTAGCCAGCCTTTGGTGCAGTAATAAGTAACTCACAAATCTCATGAATTGTAGTAAACATATATATATCAGCACTCAGTCTTTGGGTTGGCTATGATTCTATTTAGTTCTCCTGATGTTGACTTGGTTTATATTCAGGCTGGACAGAGCGCTAAGGTTTGCATGATGTGTTCCTATCTTAAGACTGAGAGTGAATTAATGTCTGTTATATAAAACATTTTATTCTGCAAACATCTATCAGAACCTCATGAGAAGTGCCAATAATTAGCTTTTATTGGACATTTGTATATCATATTTGTTCATATGCCATTGCACAAGCAAGTCACATACCTAAGACTAACATTAATGGGGCATGAAGATATATTCATCCCACAGCAAAAGGGAAGAAAGGGGAGTGAAGATATTTTTAACAATATGCCCTTTACAACAAACAATTTTGAGAATTATTATAATTAATTCTTATGTTATGTAATTATTTATTCATCTTTATTTTTGTAACTATCAATTCTAATATTCAAAAAGTATCGAAGTATAATGCTTTATGAAATATTTTACAGAAAAATCTCAGTAAGCATGGTGCTTTATCAAGAACAAATTATTATCAACTCAAGGAAATTAATGGCTATAATTGAGGACTAGTGAGTTAGTCAACAAATATCATTATGCATTTGAATGAGTATATACAAATTGTGTATTTCCATAAAGCTGGAAGACATTGAGGTTGTCAATTTAAATATCCAGTTTTTTGGGGAAAGAAAACTAAAGTGAGGCACTACTTCTCACCTTAAAAAATAGATATAGATTATGTCCAAAAAATTTTGATTCAAATGTAGAAGCTGAAGACATGCAGAGTTATTTTATTATTGATGCTACTGCTTATTCCTAATAAGTAAGGTTATTGTACATCCCCAAACATGTAAGTTTATTATCAGAAATTAAAATGTATCCAAATAGCTTTCTCTATTTCTCTCTTTGTATTTCTCTCTCCTTTGCCGATATATAGAGACACACATATATAAATACAGATGTTTATATTTTTACATTTATGTTTTTGTAATTTTTTATATTTATATACAGAGGTATAAATATAGATAAATCACAGTTAATGCAAACATGCCAAGTTTTGAGTACCGTCTTTACTCTTTAAGCTTATATTTCATAAAATTTGTAAGAAATATGGAGATTTAGCTAATCATTTCCTAAAATTATGGAAAAACCAAAGAAACATAATGATATTTAACTATTTAAAAGTCATCAATGTGTGGACACTTGTCAATCACAAAAGAGAAAATGGTTGGTAATATAACATAGCTGCGAACATCAGATGTGCATCTGACCTCACGATTATTAAAGCATCATTTTCCCACACTCTTATTACCATACACTAGTGAAACAGATACTTTAGAAATAGGAGTGATGCAAGAACCTCAAATCTGTTCAATTTCACATTTATATTCAAGTATTTAAGAAGAATAATTAGGTTAGGAACTAGAAATGGGCTATAAAGAGTACTTTGCTTTTGTTAATTGGTGCAAATGATATAATCAGATATTAGAAAGCTTAAGTAAGGAAATTTAGTTAAGTTTTTGAAGTTTTAGATTTTTTCATCTCAAGGTTTTATAATGTTGACAGTAAAAGTAATTTGGGAAGCAGCAGGAAATGATTTTACCTTCGAAAAATAAAGATAAACGTAGGAACATGCAAGTATTGCAAGAAGATTATGGTTAATAATATCGTAATCTTAACTAACAAAAATATTTTCCACAGGCTTGTAGAAAGTAGAATTAAGGCTCATATACAACCAAGACTACTTTATCTGACAAAACTGTGCTTCAAAAATGAAGGAGAAGTAAAGAATACCCCAGAAATGTTTACAAACGCTGAGGAAGTATGTTACCCCCAGATTTGCATTACAAGAAATGCTGAAGAGAGTTTGTTAAGATGAAAGAGCACTAAAGAACATCATAAAAGCGTAAGAAAGTGGAAGTTCACTGGTAATAATAAATATATACACAACTGCAGAATATTGCTCTAACAGCACTGCACAAATCAATTTTATTCTAATATAGAAGATAGAAAAGTATAAAAATAACTATAACTTTAAGTATAGGTTAATGGATGCACGATAGAAGATGTAATTTGTGATGTCCATAACATAATTTGGGGGCAAAATAAAAGAGTGGGGTTTTTGTGTACAATTCAAGTTAAGTTGTTATCAGTTTAAAAGAAATTTCTAACTATGAGATGTTTTATGTCAGCCAAACGGTAACTGTTATAAAAATGAATGTCCGTGCCTCCCTCCAAATTCATGTTGAAGACCCAATATGATGGTATTTGGAAGTGGTGCTTTGGGGAGGTAATGAGATCAAGAATATGTAGCCTTTGTGAATAGGATTAGTGTTCTTATGAGAGAGATGAGAGACAAGTAAGAGAGGTGATTTTACTCTCTCTCATGAGAATACATCAAGAAGGCCGCTGACTATAAATCAGAATGAGGGCCCTCAGCAAGAACCCAACCATGGTGACACCCAATCTCAGATTTTAGCCCTAGAACTGAGATAAATAAATATTTGTTGCTTAGGCTTCCCAGTCTATGATAGTTTACTATAACAGGTAAGACAGTAACATCAAAGAAAATACTGATAGAAGACACATAAAAGAAAATGATAAAGGAATCAAAGCATGTCGCTACAAAAAAAAGAAAAAATGAGGAAACACAAAAGACAAAAAGAGGAAAAACAAAATAGCTACAAGACAGACAGAAAACAACAAAATGGCTATAATAAGTCCTTCCCTGTCAGCAATTGCTTTAAGTGTAAATGGATAAAACCACCCAATGAAAAGAGGAACGCAATTTTTAAAATCCAAGGGTACATTGTTTACAAGAGATTTACTTTAGATTTAAAGACACATGTATTGAGAACATTTGTATGTAGAATATAAAAAAAATAAGAACACACATAGACTGAAAGTGAAAGCATAGAAGAAAAGTACAGTATGCAAATGGTAGCCAAAAGGGAGTGGGGGTGACTGTACTTATACCAGACTAAATAGACTATAAACTTTAAGTCAAAAACTCTCACAAGAAATAAAGAAGACATATATATATAGAGAGAGAGATATATATTTATATATATGTATATATTTACATATATGTGTATATATACATATACACACATATATACATACATGCACATACACATATACATATATGTAAGGTTTATTCACCAGAAAGATAAATTTTATATTATACATATGTGTATATATATATGTGTGTGTGTGTGTGTGTGGATACCCTATAACAGAGAATGCAAATATATGGAACAAACATTGACACAAATGAAGGGAAAACTAGACAGTGTTAAAATAATACGAGACTTTAACACTCCACTTTCAATAATGGGTGGAACATTTGTATAGACTGTAAATAAACAGAGAACATGAACAATATATAGATCAAATGGACCTAACAGACATATACAGAGCATTTCACCCAGCAGCAATAGAATACACATTCTTCTCAAGTGCACATGAAACATTTTTCAAGATAGAACACATTCGAGGTTACAAAAGAAGTCTTAAAAGATTCAGGAGATTTAAATTATACCACATACTTTTCTAACCATAATAGAATGAAACAAGATGCAAATAGCAGAAGAAAAACTGGAAACTTCACAAATATTTGGTAATTAAACATTCTTGAACAAGGAGTGATTCAAAGAAGGAATCAAAAGTGAAATTAGAAAACATGTTGAAGTAAATGAAAAAAAAAACTTATCAAAATATATAAAATGCAGCAAAAGCAGTACTAAAAGGGAAGTTCATAGTGTTAAATGCTTACTTCTTTAAAAGGAAGAACTATCTCAAGTAAACAACCTAACTTTGCACCTCAAGGAACTAGTAAAAGAAAAAGAAAGATAAACCATAGCAGAAGAAAGGCAATAATAAAGATTAGAGTAGAAGTAAATAAATAAATAGAAAACAGTAGAAAACAAATCTAAGCGTTGTGTTTTGAAAATATCAGAGGAAATAGATACACTTTTAGCTAGAATAAAAAAATGAGGGCAAAGACTCAAGTAAAAAAACAAATCAGAAATGAAATAGGAGACAACTAATCCCAAAAGGAAAAAAAAAAAATCATCCTAAGAAACTACTACAAAGCATTATACAACAACAAATTTGACAGCCTAGAAGAAATACGTATATCTCTAGAAATATACGAACCACAATGACTAAACCATGAAAAAATAGTCTGAACTAGAAGAAGATTGAATCGTTAATCAGAACATTCCCAACAAGAAAGAGCCTAGGACAACATGGCTTCACTGGTGAATTCCACCTAATATTTAAAGAATTAACAACAATCCTTTTAAACTCTTCCACAAATCTGAAAAAAGATGGAAGTCCTCTAAACTCAGTTGATAAAGTCAGTATTGCCCTGATGCCAAAGACAAAGACACTGTAAGAAAGAGGAACTGCAATCCAGTATCCCTAATGAACATGGATATAAAAATTCTAGAAAATCAAATTCCACAGCATATTAAAAGGATTCTGCACCATGATCAAGCAAAATGTATCACTGGGATACAAAAATGTTTCAACATATGAAAATCAAACAATGTAATACAACATATTAGAAGAAAGAAGGATGAAGATCACATGATCATTTTAATAGATTCAGAAAAAGCATTTGATAAAGCACAAAAGCCATTTAAGTTAAATACTAACAATATAGGAAAAAAGAAAATTTCTCAACACAATAAAGGCTATTTATTAAAAAATCACAACTAATATTATACTTACTGGTGAAAGACTGAAAGTTTTTCCTTATGATCAGGAACAAAGGAATAGCAACCAAAGGATGTCCATATTTGTCACTTCCATTCAGCAGAATAATATGAAGTCTAGCTAGAGCAATTGGCAAGAAAAATAAATAAAGGCATTTACATCAAAATGAAAAAAGTAAAATTATCTCTGTTCAAAGATGACATGATCTTATATAGAGAAAATTCTAAAATTCCACATAAAACTTGTAAAAACTAATAAATTCAGAAACTGTGCAGAATATAAAATCAACTTACAAAAAGTAGTTACATTTGTGTATACTAGCAACAAAAATAGGTAAATAAAATTAAGAAAACAATCCAATTTACACCAACACCAACAAGAATAAAAACCTAGAAATAAATTTAACCAAGGAGGTGAAAGATTTGTACAGTGAAAACTATGAAATATTGCTGAAGAAAACTAAAGAAGACACAAATGAATGAAAAGTCATCCTATGTTCATGGGCTAGAAGAATTAATGTTGTTAAAATGCCTTATACTACCAAAAGCAATCTACAGATTCAATGCAAATTCTATTAAAATCCTAATGTTTTTCAATAGGATTCATTTGTTTTTCACAAAAATACAAAAAATAATAGTAATTCATGTGGAACTACAAAGGATACTAAATAATCAAAACAATTTTGAGAAAGAAGACCATAACTGAGGATTTCAAACTTTCCGATTAAAAAGAAATGACAAATCAGTAGGAATCAAGACCATATGATGTTGCCATAAGGACAGACACTTGATAATTGAAATAAAACAAAGAGGTCCAAACTAAATCCATGGATATACTGTAAAACTATTTTCAACAGGGGTGCCAAAACTATACAATGGTGAAAAGATATCTCTTAAACAAATGGTGCTGCGATACTGGATAGCCACTTAAAAAAAGCTGGACCATTATTATAATCTGTGAAATAAAAACATAGATAAAAATCTTTATAACACTGGCCTTGACAATGAATTTCCTGGCTCTAACACGAAAAGTACAGGCAGAAATTTTTTTTTAAAAGTGGGACTATATCAAACCAAAAAGCTCCATATAGCATAAAAAACAAGCAGCAGAGTGAAAAGGCAACGAACACAATGGGAGAAAATATTTGCATATGATGTACTTGATCAAAGATTAATATGCAAAATACAAAAACTCCTAAAAATCAATAGCAAAAAACAAAAAAAATCCCATTTAAAATGAGCAAAATACTAGGATAGTTATTTCTTCAAAAAGAACATGTAAATGATCAAGTTTATAAAAAGATGCTAAACATTACTAATTCCTAGGGTCTGAATGTTTATTTCTCCCTAAAGTTTATATGTTAAAATTCTCCCACCCAAATTGATGGTATTAGGAAGTGAGAACTTTAGGAGGTGATTAGGTCATGGGGGTGAAACCCTCATGAATGAGATTAGTGCCCTTATAAAGAGTCGTGAGAGAAACCACTCACCCTTTCTTCCTTGTAAAGACAGAGAGAAGTCAGCAGTCTATAACCCAAAAGAGGGCCATAACCAGGACCTGACCATGTTGGCACTTGGATCTCAAACTACAGTCTCCAGAACAATAAATAATTAATTTATAATGTTTATAAGCTATCCAGTTTGTGATATTTTGTATACTAGTCCAAATGGACTAAGACCCTAATCACCAGGGAAATGCAAATAAAAATTATAATGCCTGGTAGAGCCACCAAATGCACACACTTGGTGAATGCCTACCTGCCAAGACCTACTGTCTGGCCTGCCTGGAGTCCCCAACCCTCAGCAAAGCCACACCACTGTCTTCACAAATACCCACAGTCTAAGCAATTGAGATACCCGTAGACACTGCTGACATTGGTTAAAGCCAAAGAAAGCATACAGACTACTCTACTGTGCATACCCAGAATTAAGCCAAAGCACCCTACCCAACTGACACTATAGAACAAATTTACAGGAAAAAATGTCTTTTCCTGTGAAAGTTACTCCATAAAACTGAAAGAGACAAATGCTTCATCAAGTGTGCAGATATCAACGTAGTTACAAAAGAAATACAAAAAAGTAAGAAAACATAACATCTCTAAAGAAGTATCACCATTTTCCAGTAACAGACACTTCAAAACAAGGTACGTATAAAATGCTTGAAAGGCAATGCAAAATAATGATCTTAAGGAATCTCTGTGAGATACAAGAGCATACAAATAAACAATTCATTGAAACCAGGTAAATAATTCATGACATGAATGAGAATTTATGCAAAGAGATACAAATCATAAGAAAGACCCAACAGAAATCTTAAAGCTAAATAATTCAATACATAAAGTAAAAAATACAATAAAAAGCGTGAATAGACTAGATAAAGCAGAAAAAATAATGTCTGAATTTGAAAAATATGTCTTTTGAAATATCCCAGTCAGATGAAAAATAAAGTAAAAAGGAGTGAAGAAAGCTTGTAAGATTCATGGGACAATATTAAGCAGACAAACCTAACCATGACCCTCAAGGAAATATGAATGCAAGAACAGACCAAACCCAAAATTAGTAAAATGAAAGAAATATTGACTATGAGAGCAGAAATAAATGAAATATAAATTTGAAAAATAAATACAAAACATAAATAAAGAACATTTTTTAATGATAAATTTAACAAACTATTTGCTAAACTCAGTGAGGAAAAAGATAGAAAACCCAAATAATCTGGACCAAGTGAACCTAATAGACATCTACAGACCTCTCCACCCCAAATCAAGAAAAGATACGTTCTTCTCAGCACTACATAGCACTTATCCTAAAATCAACCACGTAATTGGAAGTAAAACACTTTTCAGCAAATGTAAAAGAATGGAAATCATAACAAACAGTCTCTCAGACCATAGTGCAATCAAATTAGAACTCAGGATTAAGAAACTCCCTCAGAACTGCACAACTACATGGAAACTGAACAACTTGCTCCTGAATGAATATTGAGTAAATAATTAAATAAAGGCAGAAATAAAGTTATTTGAAACCAATGAGAGCAAAGACACAAAGTACCAGAATCTCTGGGACACAGCTGAAGCAGTGTTAAGAGGGGAACTTATAACGCTAAATGCCGATATCAGAAAGCAGGAAAAGACCTGAAATCGATACCCTAACATCACAATTAAAAGAACTAAAGAAGCAAGAGCAAACAAATTCAAAAGCTAGCAGAAGACAAGAAAGAAAGAAGATCAGAGCAGAACTGAAGAAAATAGAGACCCAAAAAACACTTAAAAAAATCAATGAATCCAGGAGGTGGTTTTTTGAAAAGATTAACAAAATAGATAGACCACTAGCCAGACTAATAAGAAAAGAGAAATAATCAAATAAACACAATAAAAAATGATAAAGGGGGTATCACCACCGATCCCATAGAAATATAAACTACCATCAGAAAATACTATAAACACTTCTACATAAATAAACTAGAAAATGGGGAAGAAATGGATAAATTCTTGCACACATACACCCTCCAAAGAATAAACCAGGAAGACGTCCTTGAATAGACCAATAACAAGTTCTGAAACTGAGGCAGTTATTTGGTTTTTTTTGTTTATTTATTTATTTATTTATTTATTTATTGAGATGGAGTCTCACTCTGTTGCCCAGGCTGGAGTGCAGTGGCGCAATCTCGGCTCACTGCAAGCTCCACCTCACAGGTTCATGCCATTCTCCTGCCTTCGCTTCCCCAGTAGCTGGGACTACAGGAGCCCACCATCATGTCCAACTAATTTTTTTGTGTGTTTTTAGTAGAGATGGGGTTTCACCATGTTAGCCAGAATGGTCTTGATCTCCTGATCTCCTGATCTGCCCACCTCGGCCTTCCAGTGTTGGGATTACAGGAGTGAGCCACCATGCCCAGTGGATGCAGTAATTTACAACCTGCAAACCAAACAAAGCCCAGGACCAGATGCATTCACAGTCAGATTCTACCAGAAATACAAAGAAGAGCTGAGACCATTCCTTCTGAAACTATCCCAAACAATAGAAACAGAAGGACTCCTCCCTAACTCGTTTTATGAGGCCAGAATCATCTGGATACCAAAACCTGGCAGAGACACAACACAAAAGAAAATTTCAGGCTAATAATATCCCTGATGAACATCAGTGCGAAAATCCTTAATAAAATACTGGCAAACCAAATCCAGCAGCACATCAAAAAGCTTATCCACCACAGTTAAGTTGGCTTCATCCCTGGGATGCAAGGCTGGTTCAACATATGCAAACAATAAGCATAATCCATCACATACACAGAATCAATGACAAAAACCGTATGATTATCTCAATAGATGCAGAAAAGGCCTTCAATGAAATTCAACATCCCTTCATGCTAGAAACTCAATAAACTAGGTTTTCATGGAACATATCTCAAAATAATGAGAGCTGTTTATGACAAACCCATAGCCAATATCATACTGAATGGCAAAAGTTGGAAGCATTCCCTTTGAAGACCAGCGGAAGACAAGGATGCCCTCTCTCACCACTCCTATTCAACATAGTATTGGAAGTTCTGTCCAGGGTAATCAGACAAGAGAAAGAAAGAAAGGGTATTCAAGTAAGAAGAGAGGAAGTCAAATTGTCTCTATTTGAAAATGACTTGATCTTATATTTAGAAAACCCCATTGTCTCGGCCCCTAAAATACTTAAATTGATAAGCAACTTCAGCAAAGTCTCAGGATACAAAATCAATGTGCAAAAATCACAAACATTCCTATACACCAAAAATAGACAAGCAGAGAGCCAAATCATGGGTGAACTCCCATTCACAATTGCTAAAAAGACAATAAAATACTTAGGAATACAACTTACAAGGGACATGAAGGACCTCTTCAAGGAGAATTACAAACCACTGGTCAAGGAAATAAGAGAGGACACAAATAGAAAAACATTCCATGCTCATGGATAGGAAGAGTCAATATTGTAAAAGTGGCCATACTGCCCAAAGTGATTTATAAATGTAATGCTATTCACATCAAGCTACCATTAACTTTCTTCACAGAATTAGTAAAAACTATTTTAAATTTTATATGGAACCAAAAAAGAGCCTGTATAGCCAAGACAATCCTAAGCAAAAAGAACAAAGCTGGAGGCATCATGCTACCTGA
>NW_012116611.1:1515861-1531178 GCF_000951035.1 Colobus angolensis palliatus
AGTTCAACCATTGTGGAAGACAGTGTGGTTATTCCACAAGGATCTAGAACCAGAAATACCATTTGACCCAGCAATCTGATTACTGGGTATATACCCAAAGGATTATAAATCCTTCTACTATGAAGACACAGGCACACGTATGTTTATTGCAGTCCTGCTTACAATAGCAAAGACTTGGAACCAGCCTAAATGCCCATCAATGATAGACTGAATAAAGAAAATGTGGCAAATACATACCATGGAATACTATGCAACCATAAAAAAGAATGAGTTCATGTCCTTTGCAGGGACATGGATGAAGCTAGAAGCCATCATTCGCAGCAAACTAACACAGGAACAGAAAACCAAACACTGCACGTTCTCACTCATAAGTGGGAGTTGAACAGTGAAAACACATGGACACAGGGAGGGGAACATCACACATGGGGGCCCATCGAGGGTTTTCGGGGCAAGGGGGGAGAGAGCATTAGGACAAATACTTAATTCATGCAGAGCTTAAAACCTAGATGATGGGTTGATAGGTGCAGCAAACCACCATGGCACATGTATACCTGTCTCACAAACCTGTTCACTCTGCACGTGTATCCCAGAACTTAAAGTAAAATTAAAAAAAAAAAAAAAGGAAAACAATCCCAAATTGCTTTTGGGGAAAGACTGAAAGCCCAAGTATATTCACAACTTGCTAAAAGCAGTTGAAAAAAAAAAAAAAGGAACAGGAAAAAAATAATCCAAATAAAATCAAGAAGAAAAAGGAGACATTATTTCTAATACCAATGCATAGAAATGCAAAGAATAAGGAAGGATTATTATTAACAACTACACAGCAACAAATTGGAAAGTCTAAATTTCTGGACAAATACAAAATACCTACATTGAACTATAAGGAAATTAAAAGCCTGAAAATACCAAAATAAGTAATGAAGTTGAATGAATAATAAAACTTCTACTGACAAAGAAAAGCCCAGGGCTGATGGCTTTGCTGCTGAATTCTACCAAATATTTAAAGAATAACTAACACCAATTATTCTTAAATTATTCCAAAAAAAATGAAGAGGAGAAAATTCTTTCAGACTCATTCTATGAGGCCAGCCTGAACCTGATACCCAAACCAGATTAGGACACAACAACAACAACAACAACAACAACAATAAAACTACAGGCCAATGTCTTTGAAAAAAATAGCTGGAAGGCTCAACAAAACACTATCAAAACAAATCCAGCAGCACATTAAAAAGATTATATACTATGGTCAAGTGAGATTAAACTCAAGATTGCAAAGATGGTTTAACATACGCAAATCAATAAGCATAATATATTACACCAACAGAATGAAGGAAAAAATCATAAGATTATCTCAATAGACACAGAATAAGCAATTAATAAATGTCAACATTTTTCCATAATAAAAAAATTCAAACAATTAGATATGTAAGGAAAGTTCCTCAATTCAATTAAGGCCACATATGAGAAATCCACAACTAATTTTATAATGAATAGGAAAAAAATTGAAATCTCCTTCTATAAGAACTGAAACAAATGGCTGGGTGTGGTGGCTGTCGCCTGTAATCCTAGCACTTTGGGAAGCTGAGGCGGGTAGATCACGAGGTCAGGAGTTCAAGGCCAGCCTGGCAAGCATAGTGAGACCCCCCTGTCTCTACTAAAAAAACAAAAATTAGCTGGGCATGGTGCACACCTGTAGTCCCCAGCTACTCAGGAGGCTGAGGCAGGAGAATTGCTTGAACCCGGGAGGCGGAGGTTGCAGTGAGCCGAGATCATGCCCCTGCACTCCAGCCTGGGTGACAGAGCGAGTCTCTGTCTCAAAAAAAAAAAGAACTGAAACACGAATACCACTTTCATCATTCTTATTCAACATAGTATTCAAAGTCTAACCAATGCAATTAGGCAAGAGAAAAACACAGAATATGGAGCATCCAAATTGGAATAACAGGGAGTCAAATTTTTCTGTTTGTAGATTCTGAATATTAGTCCTTTGTTGGATGCATAGTTTGTGAATATTTTCTCCCAATCTGTGGGTTGTCGTTCCTCTGGTGATTATATCTTTTTCTGTGCAGAAGCTTTTTAGTTAAATTAGGTCCCCTCTGTTTATCTTTGTTTTTGCTGCATTTGTTTTTGGGTTCTTGGTCATTAACTCTTTGCCTAAGCCAATATCTAGAAGAGTTTTTCCAAGGTTATCTTCTAGAATTTTTATGGTTTCGGGTCATAGATTTAAGTCTTTGATCCACTTTGAGTTCATTTTCTATAAAGTGAGAGATGACCATCCAGTTTCGTTTTTCTACATGTGACTTGCCAATAAACCAAGCACCATATGCTGAATAGGGTGGCCTTTCTCCACTTTGTTTTTGTTTACTTTGTTGAAGATCACTTGGCTGTAAGTATTTGGATAAATAAAAGGTGGTATATCCTCACAGAGGGATACTATTTAGCAATAAAAAGGAATGAAATTCTAATAAATGCTGCAATGGCAACAAACCTTGAAAACATGTGAAAGAAAACAGTAACAAAAGGCTACATATTGAATGATTCCATATGCATGCAATGCTCAAAATAGACAAGTTATATAGAGACAGAAAGCAGGTTAGTGGTTACCTAGGGTTAGGAGGATTGGAAGAAGATGAGGAGGGACTTCTAATGGGTTTTTGGTTTGTTTGGCAGGTGGTGAAAATGTTCTGGAATTAGATATTGGTAATTGTACAATTTTGTGAATATTTTCTTAAATGTTTGAATTCTACATTTTATTTTATTGTTATTTATTTATTTATTTATTTATTTATTTATTTATTTTTGAGACAGAGTCTCGTTCTGTCACCCACGCTGGAGTGCAGTGGCACGATCTCAGCTCACCACAACCTCTGCCTCCCTCTGCCTCCTGGGTTAAAGTGATTCTTGTGCCTCAACCTCCCAAGTAGCTGGGATTACAGGCGTGCACCATCACGCCTGGCTAATTTTTGTATTTTTAAGTAGAGATGGGGTTTTGCCATGTTGGCCAGGCTGGTCTCGAACTCCTGACCTCAGGTGCTCCACCTGCTTCGGCCTCCCAAAGTTCTGGAATTACAGGCGTGAGCCAGCATGACTGGCTGAATTGTAAATTTTAAATTGTTGGGTTATATGACATGTGAATTGTAAAAACTGGTAAAATAGTCAAAAAAAAAAAAAAAAGAAGAAGAAGAAATAAGTTTTAGGGCTCTATACCACTGCAGAGTCACTATAGTTAACATTAATTTATTGTATATTTTCTAATAGCTAAAAAATAGAATTTTGAATGATCCCACCATGAAGAAATGTTTGAGATTATTGATATGCTAATCACTGATTTGATCACTACACATTGTATACATGTAACAAAATATTACACTGTATTCCATAAATATGTATAAAAATTGTCAATTAAAATACTCTTTCAGAAAACATAGAAAATAACATGTTGGCAGGGTAGTGGAAAAATTGAAACACTTGTGCATTGCTGTGGGAATGTACAATGGTACAATCCTTCCTTCTTTATTTGAGACAGAGCCTTGCTCTGTCACTCAGGCTGGAGTGCAGTGGTGCGATCTCAGTTCACTGCAACCTCCACATCTAGGGTTCAAATGATTCTCCTGCCTCAACCTCCCGAGTAGCTGGGACTACAGGTGCACACCAATGGTACAATCTTTATGGAAAACATTATGACAGCTCCTCAACAACTTAAACATAAAATTACCATATTTTAATTATATTAAAATACCATATGTTTAATTCTATTAAACATAGAATTACCATAAACATAAATACAGTATATTCCATCTATTCAACTCTAATTCTGTACAGATTTTACCTTGTGTATATGCCAAAAAGAAAGCAGAGACTCAAAAAGATTGTATTTTTTCTCCAATGTTCAGAGCAGCTTTATTCACAATACCAAAGTGTCAAAACATTGCAAAAATCCATGGAGAGATGAATTGATGAAGAAAATTTGGTATATAAATTCACTGGAGTATTTTCAGCCTTAAAAAATGAAGGAAATTATGACACATGCTACAACATGGAATAATACTAACGGTGTTGTGGTAACTTAAATAAGCCAGTCAGAAAAAGACAAATACTGTATAATTTTACTTATATTCGGTTCCTACTATAGCCTAATTTGTGATGACAGAAGGTAGAATGGTGGTTGCAAGAACACGGGTAAAGGGAGAATGGGCAATGTTTATGGGAATTAAGATGTGGTTTGTGAAGATGAAAAAAGTTCCGGACGTGGATGGTGGTGATGGTTGCAGAATATTATACATGTATTTGATTCTACTGAACAATTAAAAACAGTTAAAATGGTAAAACGTATGTTATATATATTCACGAGTATAAAAGTATAAGAAAAATCCTCCAAAGTTACAATGAAATATATCACCTTAAACCTGTTAGGTTGGCCATTTTCACAAAAGCAGAAAATTATGAATGTTGATGAGGATGTAGGGAAATTTGGACCCTCGTGCACTGCTGATGAAAATGTAAAGTGGAATATTTGGTGTAGGAAATACTATGTAGTTCTCTCAAAAAATTAGAAATAGAACTACCATATAATCCAGTCATCTTAACTCTGGATATTTATATAAAATAATTCAAAGAGGGATCTCAGTGATATTTACACTTTACGTTCATTGCAGCCTTATTCAAAATAGACAAGAGATGGAAAGAACCTAAATTTTTATACACAGATTAATGTATAAGGAATATATATATACACACACACACACACACACACACACACACACACCCCACACACATGGGATATTATTGAACCATATAAATAGAAAATCTGTCATATGCTATAATATGAATGAACCTGGAGGAACATTATCCTAGGGGAAATAAGTCACAAAGAAATATTATATGATTCTACTTGTTTGAGAGATCTTAAATATTCAAACTCATAGAAGCAGAAAGTAGAATGATGGTTGCCAGGGGCTGAGGGAAGTGGGAAATGGGCAGTTTCTGTGTAGTGAGTACAGAGTTTCAGTCATTCAAAATGAAAATATTCTTGACATCGGTTATAAAAAGAATGTGCATATAGTTTATGATACTGTACTGTATGCTTAAAAATTTACTAAAAGGGAAGAGTTCATATGAGGTGTCTTTTACCACAATAAAAAATAGTTTAAAAAAGTAAACCTTATGTATCAAGTAATGGTATTACATGAACATCAACAATCGGAAGATACCTCACTGAACGTCATCTCAAGATATTTGGCTTTTAATCTTTATTTTAATTTTTCTCAATGTTTGAGCTGAGCTCCATTTATGTAGAAATTGTCGAGAGTGGGGCTTGTTGGCTGGGCAGGGTGGCTTACACCTGTAATCCCAGCACTTTGGGAGGCCGAGGGGGACAGATCACGAGGTCAGGAGATCGAGATCATCCTGCGGAACATGGTGAAACCCCATCTCTACTAAAAATACAAAAAAATTCGCCGGGCGTGGGGGCAGGCGCCTGTAGTCCCACCTACTGGGGAGGCTGAGGCAGGAGAATGGCGTGAACCTGGGAGGTGGAGCTTGCAGTGAGCAGAGACCACGGCACTGCACTCCAGCCTGGCCCTGGGCCCCACTGCACTCTTAATAATTCGGTCTTTGGTACTGGGAACTGAACAGCCTGTATTTTAAACAAGTCCCCAGTGATCATAGCAGCTTTATTCAAAATAGACAAAATGTAGACACAATGCAAATATTCATGGAGAGATGAATGGATAAAGGAAATATGGTGTATACATAAATTGGAATATAATTCCAAGGAATTCATACATATGGTAAATTTGAGACCACTGGATGTGAGCAATAACAATTAACTTTGCTTTACATGAGAAAATAAAATAAGCATAGTTCAAGTTTAGAAAATATTACTCAAATATCAGTGTGGAGAATAGATTAGAGAGCAAAACCAGAGTCCTGGACATCAATTTGAAAAACTTTGTAATGCCTTAGGCATGAGATAGTGACAGACCATGGTTAAGGAGAGAAGAAAGTAATGAATCATTTAGGAAATTCTAAGGAACTAAACTACAGAGAGTCTGATGCTTAGTTACATATTGACAATAAAGAAAATGGAGAAAGCCAATTTCTGACTGGGGTGACTAGATGGATAATTGTAACATTTATTAATATACAAAATATAAAAGGAGCAACAAGTTTGATGTAGAGATCACTAATTCAATGTGGTATTTGTTAAATCTAAAATATGAAGTGTTCAAATAGAGCTATCAATAAGCAGCTGGATATATTTATTAGGAAAGACATGACATCTGGGGAGGCAGTTCTGAGAGGTACCAGCATCTTAGCTGGTATTTGAAACTATGGTGGCCCATGGCATCAAGCACAGAATGTGTATTGAATAAGAACACACTGCATATCATAATAGACCTTAAAGTACCACCAATATTTCATGTGAAGGTAAAGAAAGAGAGCAGTCCATGGAGAAGAAAAATATAGAATGTTCACAGATGTTAGGCAGAATAAGGAAGTAATAATGCCCATGAAACCAAGGGAGAAAAGAATTTAAATGAGGAATATCAACAATATAAAATGGCATACAAGACTAAGGTAAGGAAAAGAATAGGATGTGATACTAGACCCTCATCAATAATTTGAGATAACTCAAAAAGAGAAGAATATGTATTTGAGATACAGTCATTTCAATACTATTTTCGTTTTATGCTATTCTTCAGTAAATAGTGGGATTTAAATATTGTAATTTGTCTTAAACTGAATTTCATGGGTTCTTATTTATAATTGTGCCACAATTACCTTATAATAATTGTAATCTTACTTAACGTGGTTACCGTATTACCTGGTTATGTATCTCTGGTGTTAATTTTACACTTGGCTAAAAATGCAGAATGGCAATTTACATTTTATATGGCTAAGCTTTATATAGTGTAACACAAATACCAACATTATATAAGCTCTAATTTTTTTACTCTACATATGAAATTTCTTTCTGACCTTACATGTAATATCCTATCTTATATTAGAATTTTTATTTTCTTCTTTTTGAAAGTCTCGGAGTAAATGTTCTCAACTAATTCAAATACAATCCATTTCATTTACAGTATAATTGGCTGCCTTGTTTTAGCATGATATGAGACGAGAATGTGAGAGAAGGTCACTTGGGTTTCAAGTAATTAATAATTAGAAGTTTTTATATTGTACAGCAGTCCCTTTATGTTACTGGACCATCGATATAAGAAAATTGTATATTTTCCAAATCTCTTACCTTATGATTTATTTTTATATTTTTAATAATTTAAATCCAATAGGAAAAATAATATGTGTATTCAAATCACAATCTTGAACCTTGAAATTTCTTTACTTGACATTTTCCCCACATTTCCTAATATTTCCCAATTAGAGAAAGCACTCAATAACTGCATGCTGTATGAAATATGAGCAGAATATAATGAGATGAAATCAAATAATAATATAAGATAATTTGTATAGGTTCTAGTTATCTAAGTAAGGGTGTTGGTGATGCATTGTTCATTACAGCACATATGACAGTTTCTCTGATTTCATTTGACAATATACTCAACAGAAGTAGAAATATGGTGATGTAGTTAACAAAAATGCAACCTTGAGCTGCATATCATCAAAGAGTATGCAGACTGGGATAAATGTCACAGCACTTTATTTTGTGCTGGAAAAACTATACCTTGAGATTATTTAGTTCTTGATACTAGGAATTTAAGAGCATGTACTAGAACATTTTTATATGACACACATGTGATGGATAACTTTAAATAGCATATGATACATGCCCTGATTTCTTTTGATAGAGATATAATAGTAAATATAGCAAAATGAACTCTTAAAGTAGCCAGAGAGTCTAACAATAGTGAACAATAGTACTCTATGTAACTTTGTGCAACCACATTAAATGCAGGGGTTAAAATGCCTCAGCCTGAAAATTAATTCTCTTAATGAATGTATCCTCCCTATCTACTCTTTCCTGTGGTCCCCTGTAGTTTGATCTCACACTGACCTTCCTCATTATTAAATTCAGATGTATCCATGGAGGAAAATAGGCAACAAAAATTCTCCAAGAAGGCATAACCAGTGCCCATGGATTTCCATGGAAGAGGATTTTTTCAGAAAACCCAGGAAAAGACTCCACTCTTAAGGCAGTTAGTCTTTATTATTCCTGTTGAATAAAATAAGTGCCATAAATTAGTGATTACCTTATGTTTTCCTTTCTCTACTGTCCAGAATGAGGGCTTTGGTAGTAGTTACACTCTAAGTTCCTGACAGCTCTATATACTGGGCTATTAAGGGAATATCACTTGTCTTTTCATTATGGTTTGGCATGTCAAAAAAAAATCTACACCTGGTTCTGTTTTAAAGACCTTAATATAATCTAGAGATGTTAAAAATTGAGCTTAATGCCATAACCCACTCCAACTTTGTAGTTAAGCAAGTGGGTGAGTAAACAGAGATATGTATGCTACCATTTGTAGAAATGCATGTGTAATACAAGCAATCAGATTAAATATTGGGCATCAAAGGGCAGAATAAAATAGAAACTTTTATTGACTACCAAATGTTTATTCCTTTCTTCATTCTTAACTGTATCCCAATTTATTTGTCAATTGGCATTGGTCCATTTCAAAATATAAGATGTGATTGCTCTAAGACAAAAACTAGGTGAGAATTTAGTAAATGATAAGTGTAGACTATAATAAGGTAAATTGGTCAAAAATTGTGCCATGACAATTGAAAAAAGGGATTATGTTTTGCTCATTAAAGAATAATGGGTGGTGCCCAAGATGGCCGAATGGGAACAGCTCCAGCCTCCAGCTCCCAGCATGAACGACACAGAAGACAGGTGATTTCTGCATTTTTAACTGAGGTACTGGGTTCATCTCACTGGGGCGTGTTGGACTGTTGATGCTGGTCCGAGGGTGCAGCCCAATCAGGGAGAGCTGAAGCAGGGCAAGGCATCGCCTCACCTGGGAAGCACAAGGGGGAAGGGAATTCCTTTTCCTAGCCAAGGGAAAGTGAGACACACAACACCTGGAAAATCAGGTAACTCCCACCCTAATACTGTGCTTTACCAAGGGTCTTAGCAAATGGCACACCAGGAGATAATATCTCACACCTGGCCCAGAGGGTCCCACACCCACGGAGCCTCCCTCATTGCTAGCACAGCAGTTGGAGATGTAACTGCAAGGGGGCAGTGAGGCTGGGGAGGGGCGCCCACCATTGCTGAGGCTTAAGTAGATAAGCAAAGCCACCAGGAAGCTCGAATTGGGTGGAGCCCACCACAGCTCAAGGAGGTCTACCTGCCTCTGTAGACTCCACCTCTGGGGACAGGGCATAGCTAAACAAAAAGCTGCAGAAACCTCTGCAGATGTAAAAGTCCCTGTCTGACAGCTTTGAAGAGACCAGTTGTTCTCCCAGCACAGAGGTTGAGATCTGAGAACGGACAGACTGCCTGTGCAAGTGGGTCCCTGATGCCTGAGTAGCCTAACTGGGGGACATCCCCCACTAGGTGCAGACTGACACATCACACCTCACACGGCTGGGATATGGCTGGGTAAACCCTGAGACAAAGCTTCCAGAGCAAGAATCAGACAGCAACACTCGCTCTTCAACAATATTCTGTCTTCTGCAGCCTCAGCTGCTGATACTCAGGCAAACAAGGTCTGGAGTGGACCTCAAGCAAACTCCAACAGACCTGCAGCTGAGGGCCCTGACTGTTAGAAGGAAAACTAACAAACAGAAAGGACACCCACACCAAAACCCCATCAGTACGTCACCATCATCAAAGACCAAAGGCAGATAAAACCACCAAGATGGGGAAAAAGCAGTGCAGAAAAGCTGGAAATTCAAATAATCAGAGCTCATCTCCCCCTCCAAAGGAATCCAGCAATGGAAAAAAGCTGGCCGGAGGATGACTTTGACGAGTTGAGAGAAGAAGGCTTCAGTCGATCAAACTTCTCAGAGCTAAAGGAGGAATAACATAACCAGTGCAAAGAAACTAAAAACCTTGAAAAAAGAATGCATGAATGGATAACTAGAATAAACAATGCAGAGAGAACTTAAAAGAACTGATAGAGATGAAAACCATGACACAAGAACTACGTGACAAATGCACAAACTTCAGTAACTGACTCAATCAACTGGAAGAAAGAGTATCAGTGATTGAAGATCAAATGAATGAAATGAAGCAAGAAGAGAAGTATAGAAAAAAAGAGTAAAAAGTAATTAACAAAGCCTCCAAAAAATATGGGATTATGTGAAAAGACCAAATCTGCATCTGATTGGTGTGCCAGAAAGTGACAGGGAAAATGGAACCAAGTTGGAAAACACTCTTCAGGTTATCATCCAGGAGAACTTCTCCAACCTAATAAGAGAGGCCAACATTCAAATTCAGGAAATACAGTGAACGCCACAAAGATACTCCTCAACAAGAGCAGCTCCAAGACACATAATTGCCAGATTCACCAAAGTTGAAATGAAGGAAAAAACGTTAAGGGCAGCCAGAGAGAAGGGTAAGGTTACCCACAAAGGGAAGCCCATCAGACTAACAGCAGATCTCTCGGCAGAAACTCTACAAGCCAGAAGAGTGGGGGCCAATATTCAACATTCTTCAAGAAAAGAATTTCCAACCCAGAATTTCAAATCCAGCCAAACTAAGTTTCATAAGTGAAGGAGAAATAAAATCCTTTACAGACAAGCAAATGCTTAGAGATTTTGTCACCACCAGACCTGCCCTACAAGAGATCCTGAAGGAAGTACTAAACATGGAAAGGAAAAACCAGTAACAGCCATTGCAAAAATAGGTCAAAATGTAAAGTCCATCGAAGCTAGGAAGAAACTGCATTAACTAACGAGCAAAATAACCAGCTAATATCATAATGACAGGATCAAGTTCACACATAACAATATTAACCTTAAATATAAATGGGCTAAATGGTCCAATTAAAAGACACAGACTGACAAATTGGACAAAGAGTCAAAACCCATCAGTTTGTTGTATTCAGGAGACCCATCTGACATGCTGAGACACACATAGGCTCAAAAAAAGGGATGGGGGAAGCTCTACCAAGCAAATGGAAAACAAAAAAAAAGCAGGGGTTGCAATCCTAGTCTCTGATAAAACAGACTTTAAACCATCAAGATCAAAAGAGACAAAGAAGGCCATGACATAATGGTAAAGGGATCAATTCATCATGAAAGCTAACTATCCTAAATATATATGCACCCAATACAAGAACACCTAGATTCATAAAGCAAGTCCTTAGAGACTTACAAAGAGACTTAGACTCCCATACAATAATAATGTATGTCAACATTAGACAGATCAACAAGACAGAAAGTTAACAAGGATATCCAGGAATTGAATTCAACTCTGCACCAAGCAGACCTAATAGACAGCTACAGTACTCTCCACCCCAAATCAACAGAATATACATTCCTCTCAGCACCACATTGTAGAGGACTACGTGTTCGCAAACCAGATGTTCCCGATAAGTCCTGCATTTGCAAATGAAGCAGGGCATTCCCGAGAAGTCCTGCTCTTGCAAATGAAGCAGGGCGTCCCCAATAAGTCCTGCTCTTGCAAACAAAGCAGGGCAATCCTTCCCTGCAAACAGGGAGGACAAAGGAGCCAGCTGCAAACAGCAGACCCTGGGGGCTTGTTTATGTGTAAACATCTTGAAAATCCAGAAAGTCAGGGAAAGGTCAGAAAAGCAACAATGTGTCTTGTGACTTGGCAACATTTCACAAACGACTGTATAAAATAAAGCAGAGCATGCCATTCGCGGCGGACGCCATGTTTGTCTTGTGTTGTCTTGTGTGTTCATTCCTTTGTTTAGGAAACACGCAGACCCCAACATCTGGTGCAGCAAGCAGGGTCCGTGACTCCACAAGAGCAAGGAACCGGAGGGGGAACACCCCGGGCAGGTGCCGGAGACGAGTGGTTTCCATCTCGACAGTTGAAACAGTGCCATGGCGAAGAGGAGCCGATCCGAAGAGTTCCTGAAGGAATTCCAGAAGCTAAATCTGAATGCTCAGAGAACATTCACCTTTGGAACTCGGCGTGTGGAACCCCCGACATGGGGACAACTGAAAAAGTTAAGAAGCTGAAGGGGTTGTTCAACAAGCTGGGCAGCCCAAAACCCCACTGACTTTATTCCTGGCTATGCTGGCCATAGTAAATTGTCAGGTAACAACTGGAGAATTTACGTACTGGGCTTATATTCCTTTTCCACCCTTATATCAAGGTGTGGCCTGGGGAGACAGAGAAATCCCAGTATTTACTAATGATACTAGTTGGATGCCATCGCCTTTTTTAAACCAGGATCCTGAATTAGACACTGGCACAGTAAATAGTTCATATCAATTTGGGGTTGAAGGGTTACCTATATGTCTTGGGGGTAGTCCACATTGTCTGCATCTTTCTCATGAGACTTGGGCTGTTTGCTATAACCATAGTCATATCTCTGCCTTTACTATGATTATTGTGGCTCAAAGTTTGAAGTATAATCATACTGCAGTACTTGATGAAACTCTGCCAACTACATTATCTTTATGCCCCATCCCCGATGTGTCTGGAGGTGTTTCCCAACTAGAGTGGACTAGATGTAGAGGTAGTGGGCCACGATTGTTGTTAGAAGTAAAAGGAAGAGTTGTAAATACCTTGTTACAGATTGGAGTGTACATGGAGATTTTCAGACTAAATTCAGCCATGTCAACCTGCGTTGGCGTAAAGGTAATCACAGCATTTCTGCGGATGGCAATGAAACTATTACTTGGCATGATGGTGGTCTATCACCCCCTATGCCACATTTGGCTAATACCTCACAAATACAAAGTCATATTTGGAAGTTGCTAGCTGCTGGTAAACCAACGTTCACTTTCACGGGAAACATGTCCTTAAATCTTACTAATATTGCTAACCCTTTCCATATATCTTTGCATCAAAATAGTTCTAGATGTGTTATTGCATGTGTAAGAAAGCCTTACTTGTTGTTGACAGGAATTTTTAAATAGGATAATAATACAGGGGTAGTTAACTGTACAAACAATTGCACATTCTTAAGTTGTATAAATACTATTTGGTAGAATAATAATTGGAATGAGTCTCATTCCAATTTATATATAGTAAGAGCCAGAAAAGAAACCTGGCTACCTGTAAACTTAACACGTACTTGGAGTGAATCTGCTGGGGTTACTCAAATTTACAATGTTATGCAAGATCTTGTCCACCACAGTCGGAGGATGGTTGGAATCGTTGTGACCGCAGTGATAGGACTTGTAGCAATTGCTTCCACTGCCACTGTTGCTTGATTAGCTCTACACTAGAGTATACAAAATGCAGAATTTGTGCAACAATGGCATGAAAAATCACATTTGTTGTGGCAGCAGCAACGAGACATAGATGCTCATTTGACTGAATGAGTGGATAATCTGGAGCAAGTGGTTTCTTGGTTGGGAGATCAGCTAACAGTGTTGAATACCCGAGCTTTGTTGAAATGTGATTGGAATACTACCCAATTTTGTATTACTCCTGTTCCTTCTGACAGCACTGTACATAATTGGACTGAGATGAAGAGACTTTTAATTGGTCATAATAATCGTTCCCTAGAAATACAAGAATTAACAAAGAACATTTCTGAAACATTTCGCAATCAGTTACCGTTGCTGACTGGTGCCGATTAGATGACTGGTATTGCACAAAGTTTGACGTCTTTGAACCCTATGAGCCCTGTAAAAACTTTGCTGGCCTCTGTTTCTAGTAATGTATTGATTGTTGTTCTTGCCTTTGTCATTTTCACAGTCTGCTGGAGATGATGCCAAAGGGCAAACACTGAATCCCAGTGAGCCCAACATGTAATGATGGTTTTAAAAGAAATTCAAATTTGTAAATAAAGAAAGGGGAAATGTAGAGGACTACGTGCTCACAAACAAGACGTTCCCGATAAGTCTTGCTCTTGCAAAAGAAGCAGGGCATTCCCAATAAGTCCTGCTCTTGCAAACGAAGCAGGGCATTCCTTCCCTGCAAACATGGAGGACAAAGGAGCCAGCTGCAAATGGCAGACCCTAGGGGCTTGTTTATGTGTAAACATCTTGAAAATCCAGAAAGTCAGGGAAAGGTCAGAAAAACAACAATGTGTCTTGTGACTTGGCAATGTTCCACAAACAACTGTAAAAAATAAAGCAGAGCGCGCCATTCACAGCGGCCGCTATGTTTGTCTTGTCTTGTGTTGTCTTGTGTGTTCATTCCTTTGTTTAGGAAACATGCGGACCCCAACACCACATCACACTTATTCCAACATTGACCACATAGTTGGAAACAAAACACTCCTCAGTAAATGTAAAAGAACAGAATTTAAAACAAACTGTCTCTCAGACCACAGTGCAATCAAACTAGAACTCAGGATTAAGAAACTCATTCAAAACTGCTCAACTACATGGAAACTGAATAACCTGCTCCTGAATGACTACTGGGTACATAACGAAATGAAGGCAGAAATAAAGATGTTCTTTGAAACCAATGAGAACAATGATACAACATACCAGAATCTCTGGAACACATTTAAAGCAGTGTGTAGAGGAAAATTTATAGCACTAAATGCCCACAAGAGAAAGCAGGAAAGATCTAAAATTCACACCCTAACATCAAAATTAAAATAACTAGAGAAGCAAGAGCAAACACATTCAAAAGCTAGCAGAAGGCAAGAAATAACTAAGATCAGAGCAGAACTAAAGGTGATAGAGACACAAAAAAACCCTGCAAAAAATCAATGATTCCAGGAGCTAGTTTTTGAAAAGATCAACAAAATTGATAGACCGCTAGCAAGACTAATAAAGAAGAAAAGAGAGAAGAATCAAATAGATGCAATAAAAAATAATAAAGGGGACATTACCACCGACCCCACAGAAATACAAACTACCGTTAGAGAATACTATAAACACCTCTACGCAAATAAATTAGAAAACCTAGAAGAAATGGATAAATTCCTGGACACATACACTCTCCCAAGACCAAACCAGGAAGAAGTTGAAACCCTGAATAGACCAATAGCAGGCTCTGAAATTGAAGCAATAATTAATAGCCTACCAACCAAAAAAAGTCCAGGATCAGATGGATTCACAGCTGAATTCTACCACAGGTAAAAGGAGCTGGTACCATTTCTTCTGAAACTATTCCAATCAATAGAAAAAGAGGGAATCTTCCCTTCCTCATTTTATGAGGCCAACATCATCCTGATACCAAAGCCTGGCAGAGACACAACAAAAAAAGAGAATTTTAGACCAATATCCCCCATGAACAT
>NW_012116611.1:1533209-1538697 GCF_000951035.1 Colobus angolensis palliatus
AAATGTCCATCAGTGACAGACTGGATTAAGAAAATGTTGCACATATACACCATGGAATACTATGCAGCCATAAGAAAGGATGAGTTTGTGTCCTTTATAGGGACATGGGTGCAGCTGGAAACCATCATTCTCAGCAAACTATCAGAAGAACAGAAAACCAAACACCATGTGTTCTCACTCATAGGTGGAAATTGAACAATGAGATTACTTGGACACAGGAAGGGGAACATCACACACCGGGGCCTATTGTGGGGAGGGGACAGGGGAAGGGATAGCATTAGGAGGTATACCTAATGTAAATGACGGGTTAATGGGTACAGCACACCAACATGGCACATGTATACATGTGACATACCTGCACGTTGTGTACATGTACCCTACAACTTAAAGTATAATTTAAAAAAAAATAATAATGGACTTTTTAGATTAACCATGCTGCATTCAAGTCTCAGTTTTCCTACCGGCAAGATTTGCCTTCTTAGGTTCTCTTGGGGCTTTAATGTATTCACTGTTAGAAGTTGGATAATAATATTACGTCCCACTTGTGTTGCCATACAAATTAAATGGAATAGTAGACATAAAAATCCAACACAGTATTGCTTATTATAACTATATTAGACTTTTTTCCTTTCTCAATTGTCTACCTCATGAAATATCATGTCAGTTGTCGTCATTCTCAGAACGTAAAAGACACTCATAAGTGCTTGTTCAATGAAAGAATAAATGAGTGCATGAAAGAAGTTAGTATGAGTATAGGCTTCCTCTGAAGTTAAAGATAAACAAAAAATATATGAGGAGTGTATGAAATTAGAGATGATAACTGATTATTTTCCAAGTCTAGGAGAGATAATGGCACCCTCCATTCATAGGAATCTGGTACCACAAATTCCTAGGTGCTTCTTACTATTTTATTCAACAAATATTTATTGAGCACTTACTGTGTTCCAGAAACTACTGAGTACAGTGGAAACAAAGCAGTGAGAAGAGCAGACAAATATATCTATCTGCACAAAACTTGCATTTTAATTGGTGAATATTAACATTAAACCATTTTTTAAATTTCAGATATGGTAGTAGGTGCCATGAAGAAAAATAAAGCAGAGAAGGAGGCAAAAAGTGGGATGAAGGTTGCCATTTTATGTAGCAAAACCAGGGAAGGCTTAACTGGAAAGATGACATTGGAAAAAGTACCTTTTTTTTTTTTTCAGGCTGGAGTGCAGTGGCGCCATCTCGGCTCACTGCACCTCCACCTTCCATGTTCAACTGAGTCTCCTGCCTCAGCCTCCTGAGTAGCTAGGGTTACAGGCACATGCCACAATGCCTGGCTAATTTTTGTATTTTTAGTACAGACAGGGTTTCACCATGTTGGCCAAGCTGGTCTTGAACTCCTGACCTCAAGTGATCCACCCGCCTTGGCCTCCCAAAGTGCTGGGATTACAGGCGTGAGCCACAGTGCCCGGCCTGGGAACGGTTTTTTTTGTTTGCTTGTTTTTGTTTTTGTTTACAGAGGAACCTCCCTCTGTTGTCCAGGCTGTAGTGCAATGGTGTGATCTTGGCTCACTGCAACCTCTGCCTCCTGGGTTCAAGCGATTCTCCTGCCTCAGCCTCCTGAGTAGTTGAGGTTACAGACACATGCCAGCACACGTGGCTAGTTTTTGTATTTTTAGTAGAGACGGGGTTTCACCATGTTGGCCAGGCTGGTCTCTAACTCCTGACCTCGTGATCTGCCCACCTCGGGTTCCCAAAGTGCTGGAATTACAGGCATGAGCCACTGGGTCTGGCCGTAAGAGTTATCTTAAGTGAAAATTACATATACGATTATCTTGGGGAAAGTGTCCAAAATAGAGAAAAGAACTAGTAAAAAAGGACTAAGCTAGGAGTATAACTGGTGTGTGTTTGAGGCACAATATGAAAGCCAATGTGGATAGAGTGAATGAACAAGGACAGTATAAGTTAGTGAAGAGATATAGGCAAAAAAAAAAAAAAAAGTGATCAAATCTTGTAGCCATTGTAGACCATGTTTTAAACATTGACTTGTATTGCTGATGAGATGGGAAGCTATTTAAAGTTTGTAATATAGTAGCAACTTGATCTTAGTAGTACTTTCAAAGAATTACTCCCACTTCTCGATTGAGAACTGATTAAAGTAAAGCAAGGTTAGAAGAAAGGGATGAGAACTGAAACCTACATTGTTTCTCATCCGTGTGTTTAATAATTCTGAGAGAAAGCATAAGTTCTTTTGGCCTGTATGTTAAACAATACTGGGACTGAGGTTAGGCAAACTATCTTAGCTTTTTGTTCCAAAAAATATCTGCTGCTTGTAAATAAGTCCATGAACTAAGAATATAGCTTACTTAACTACTTAATCATCAGTACTCACTACAGTACTCCTGCCTTGCTGTGCCCACCAACATAAAGCTTGTAAATTGTAATCTTCACGCAATATCAACTAATTTACCACCTAGAAAGGCTTATCCTAATATTACCAATCTGAGGCCTTTAAGCTAAGTTAATATCACCCGAGACTTCCCTCTTTTGAAACATATTACTAAGCCCGTCAATGTGACGTTCTTTCTTATTGCAATAAATCTAATAAACTTATTTTACTTGACCAATAGACTTTTCTGGTAGTCTTTTGGGGATTTGTTGACCCATAGGAAACTAGCTAAGAGGCTACCACATTAATATAGGTAAGAGGTAAAACAATGATTTATGTGTGAGTGTAGTAGCAAAGGTTCTACTAAGTGTTTGGATTCTAAAAATATTTTGAAATAATAACTAAGATAATTTTCAGGCAGATTGGATGAAGAATGAGAGAAAGAGCTAGAAGCCCCCCAAAATTGAAGATGTTCACCTAAATAGCAGGAAGTTATTTTTAACATCCATTGAAAATGAGGCAATACTTAAAGTCATGGGGCTAGATGACACCACTGAAGAAGAAAATGTAAATACAACAGAGAGAGGTCTAAGAATAAACTCCAAGATACACCATTGCTTTCAGGTCAAGAAAATGAAGAAAAATTCGAAGAGGGGACTGAGAAGGAGTAGCAATGAGAAGAGAAAAGTCAGGAGAATTTGGTGTCCTGCAAGTCAAATATGTGTACTCCAATGTAAATGTCACTGCATCTTGGTTTTTCTAATTGCCATATCAGGATTCAGCTTTCCAAGAGATGCTAAAGCAGTTGCTACACATCCATTCGCCTTCTGGCTTCCAATGTAACTCCTCTGCTTTTCTCTTCATTATTGTAAATTTGTGTTTAAAGGTATCAATTTCCAGTCATTTTATGACTGTTTTTTTTTTCTTTCTTTGCCTTCTGTATAAAAATGCTAGCCTAGTTATAAAGATACATTATTAGTATGTCTCCAAACATTCTCTCCTAATCTACTGTCACTGCCTCCTCTTTGATATCATCATCTTTTGCCTATGATGATATAGCAGTTTTCTAATTTCTATGTCTTTCCTCCATTCGCCCTATTACTAATGAAATTTGCTCATAGCTGCCAGTGTGATCTTTCTAAAAGGAAAAAATTCGTTCACAGCACTCTTCTACTTTAAAATTTTCAATGATCTTACACAGGATTTGGAATAAAGTCCACCCTCCATTTTATATGTAAATTCATTCACAAAGTGAACACTGTTTTCTTTTCCAGCTTTAGATATTCTTGAAATTAAATATCTTTCAATATACTTAACTGTATATAATTCCTGGAAACAGCCATGATGCCTGTCACTTCAGGCTTTTTGCACATGCTTCTCCTTATTTCCAGATTACAGCCTTTTCTTTTTCCATCTGAGATAGCTTGTATATTTGTCCCCACCCAAATCTCATGTTACATTATAATGCTAATGTTGGAGGTGTGGCCTGGTGGGAGGAATTTGAATTATGGGCTCAGATCCCTCATGAATGGCTTAGGCAATCCCCTTTATGATAAGCAAACTCTCCCTCTGAGTTCACACAAGATCTGGTCATTTAGAAGTGTGTGCCAACTGTCTCCCCATTGTCTCTCTCTCTCGATCCCACTCACTCTGGCCATGTGACATGCCTGCTCCCCCTCTGCCTTCCACCATGATTGTAAGCTTCCTGAGGCAATCCCTAGAAACCAGGCAGATACCAGCATGATGTTTTCTGTAACGCCTCAGAACTGTGAACCAATTTAACCTCTTTTCTATATAAATTACCCAAGCTTAGGTATTTTTCTGTAAGAAGGCAACAATACAGTTAAATTTCATTACCTGAACAGCTGGGAAATCCGAAGCAAAAGGAAAAAAAAAAGCACAAAGAATGCTAGGCTCCTCCCCTCTTCTTGACATTCTTATATAGCTGATATTTGGTTGACAGGAACTTCTGAAGAAGTTAAATAAAGTTTACAGTATATGTAGAAAGGCAGACATCCTTTAGGAGTTAGGAAGTAATTAGATTAATGATATGCCCATGAGCTTCCAGTGATTTTGAACATCTACCGATGGAGCTAACCTACTCTTACATACTCTGGCCATTTTACAGCTCAATCACCAACATTGGATGACAGCAAAAGTTGTGAAAGCCTGCAGATAGCTTCCAGAATATATTTCCCTTCAATGCACTCTAAAGCATATTCTTTTTTCTGATTGAATCTATAACCCATGCATTTGTAATGTGTGAGAAAATAAGCCCTTGATTCTGATTACCACATCCTCAAATATCTAACAGAAACAGACATTAGGTTATACACTTTCATATCAAACAGATTTGCATATGAGAAAACTAGCCAGGAAAGTGAATAGGAAGGAAAAAGACAGTGAAGATTGTATGTATATTTTGGTGTGTTTCCCTTTTTATGGTAAAATGTCCTACATGAATCCCCTTTCTTGACATGCTGCCTTAGTCTGTACAGAAGACTAGAACTACCTGTCAAAAACCAGAAGGAAATGTTGATTGTAAGGCTTAGTGCCAGCACTTGGCTAGCAAGTCATGAGGGTACTAAATAATGAGCTCAGATTTTAAAATAACTGCTTCAGAATTATTTTAGGACTGGTAGAAAGAGAAAGAAAAGGCTTTCAAGTATTAGTACACATTCCTCCGATGCTTCTTTCTCAGAATGGGGATGTTTATGTCATCTTAAACTGCTTAGTATCCTCCCTTAAAAGTGGTACCTGTATATTGGACTAAATACAAGCGTTTCACAAGTACAGTGAAAATTATAGTAATAATAGTAGTAGGTGTGTATTAGGTTGATTTTACTGTGGTGGTCTCAGGGACAAATTGGTTTTCTTAATGATAACTGATAATAGTTTTGACATATGTGTGCCAGACTCTGAGAAAATAAGTTAAGGTTTCAATCCCCCAAAAGGTCTTACACAGTCAAAATTTGCCAAGTATGAAATTAGTGTGTTTACTTGGAAAACACAGGCCCTTAGAGTAGTTCACATGTATTAAATTCTTACTTTGTACTAGATGCTTTGTTAAAATTATTTGCTTATTTGATTTCAATTAATTTTTACTAAAGC
>NW_012116611.1:1538832-1542443 GCF_000951035.1 Colobus angolensis palliatus
TTTAGCCAGGATGGTCTCCATCTCCTGACCTTGTGATCCGCCCGTCTCAGCCTCCCAAAGTGCTGGGATTACAGGCTTGAGCCACCACACCCGGCCTACACATTTGTTAAATGAGGATACTATGGATTAGTGAGGAAAAAGTCACTTAGAAGTGCTCACCCAAATAAAAAGTAGATGTGCTATGATTTAAACGTTAATTACTTTGTTGCTTTAAGAATGTTTCATTCTGATGCTTGTGGCCTATGGAGAAACACATCAAATGTAGATAATAAAAATTCAATTGTAAGGGATTAATGAAAAGACCACTTAGTCAAGCGAGTAGACTCTTCATCTCACTCATTCTTTAATCTATTTAATGTTAGGTGGTTTGGTTTATGGAGATGCTGGGTAATGATCATACTCCAGACTCTTGGTGTTATCCTCCCAATCGTTGTAATAATAGTCTCCCTGGTGCACTGTATTCTCTCAAGGATTTTAAATGTTTTCATGCAGCCATCTCTGGAATGTCAAATGGTCTGTTTTCAACTGGAATGACAAAAGCTGGAAGAAATGTGATACCATGAGGACACTGTAACGTATGAATAACATGTTGAGACTGGAAACTTAAAATTATGGTAACTGAGAATGACGCTAAGGCCCTATGTTTTGATCACACTCTCACCTAAGTGAGAATCTGGCCCCAAAAGGGAAATTTTTTTTTTGAACAAAATTATGGGAGGTCATTCTTTTGAACTGAGCTCGTGCACTAGGCCCCAACAGACCAAACCAAACTAAAATGGAGTCACTCGTGCTAAATGTGACATAATCAAGCTAAGGCTCTAAGAAAACACATAGATCATAGAACAGACCAGGTTTTGTTCTTCTCTTGTAAACAGGATGTTCCAGCATGAGGAGGTACCCTCTACTCAGTCCTTTTTCCCTCCTTGTAAAACCCATTGTTCTACTATGGGTTTCAAAACCATATAAGTACATTTACAATAGTGATAGTAATATTAATGACTAAGGTTTTGATCAATCTCTCAAAATTGAGAAAATGACCAAAAAGGGAGACTTGTTAAAGCAAACTAAATATGTCCTGAGAAGGACTCCCTAATTCTATGTTTGCGTCCTCGTGGATGAACTGTAACCTAGCTGAATAGTCAGACAAAGTTGAAAACCTAACTTAGTAGTATATGCACCTGTAACAATTGCTGGGTGTTGGCAAATCGCAGCAGCCATACTTCAACCACTCATAGACTGCTGAGTGTTCAAACTGTGTTCTAATAAGGCAAACACTGAGCTGTAACCAATCTCACTGTTTCTGTATCTCACTTCCAATTCCTGTACATCACTTTACCTTTTTTCCTCTATAAATTTGTTCTGACCATGAGGCTTCCCTGAAGTCTCTGTGAATCTGCTGTGATTATGGGGGCTGCCCAATTCCTGAAAGTAAATTAAACTCCTTTACATTTAATTCAGCTGAAGTTTTTCTTTTATCAATAGTTAAAGCAAACCTATATCTCACAAGCAGTGGTTTAGAATCTCTTCATATGTTTATCATTTAATTTTTGCTATCATCTTTTGAGATAGATATTACTATTATTTTTCAGGTATGTTTTGCTTTAAATATGAGCTCTTTATAATGACTAAAAGTCAATCTAAAAATTACCCAGAAGGATTTCAGCAAGATGTGCACTAGGAAGTTCCAGGCCCTCATACCCCAATGGAATCATTAAAAATATAATTAGATCCTGAATAAAATAACTTCAGTGTAGCTCTGGAAAAATGATGAAATGTCTCCTGCAATCAAGCAAAAGCCAAATCAAGAAAAAAGCCACATTTGAAGCGGTACAAATTTATAGCATTATTACTTATAAATTGGCAATTTATATCTGTATAAATTTATGGAGTGTAAAGTGATGTGATGATTTATGAATAAATGTAAAATAATTAAGTCAAACTAGTTTAGATGTTCATTACCTCAAATACTTTGCTTTTTTTTTTTTTTTTTAGAGACACGGTCTCCCTATGTTGCCCAGGCTGGTCTTGAACTCCTGGGCTCAAGTGATCCTCCCGTCTTCTTCATGCCACCACACCTAGCTTTTTTTTTCTTTCTTTCTTTTTTTTTTTTTTTTTGGTGAGAACCTTTGAAATGTACTCTTAAAAAATAAAAAAAATTTGAAGTGTAGAATATTCTATTATTAGCTATATTCACCATACTGTGCAATATAACTCAAAAATGTATCCTAACAGATTTTGTACCTTTTGATTACTATCTCAGCATTTCCCCCACCCTCCAGCCTCTATAATTACCATCCTACTCTCTATTTCTATGAGTTCAATTGTTTTATAATCTTGTGAACTCTGAAAATTTGAGACAGCTATCAGTTAATGTAGAAAGTTTATTTTGCCAAAGTTGAGAATCCGCCTGTGACACAGCCTCAGGAAGTACTGGTGACATATGCCCAAGGTGGCTGGGGTACAGTTTTGTTTTAGATATTTTGGGGAGGCATAAGACATCAATCAATCCATGTAAGACGCACATCAGTTCTGTCCAGATAGGCTGCCTCAACTCAAAGCAAGCCCCACCACTGGGGGCTTCCAGGTAACAGATAGGTGAGAGAGAGATGGTTGCATTCTTTTGAATTTCTGTAAGTCTTCCTCAAGGAGCCAATCAAAATATGCATTTTTCTCTGTGGACAGAGGATGATTTTGAATAGAAAGTGAGGCAGATTTGCCCTGAGAGGTTCCCAGCTTGAAGAGGTCCAAGATAATTTCCTTTCACATTTCCTCCCTTTAGTTTTTCAAACTCTTTTGGAGGAAGCATTTTGCAAGAAAATGAGACTCTGGTCTCAGGTTTCATCTGTCTCTCATGGCTAGGATGATTTATTCCTAGATGGGTAGGTCCCGAAAGCTAATTTTTAGCAGGTTGTGAAGTCTCATGTCCTGTGAAGAGAAAACAGCGGTGCGGAAGGGATAAATAACAACAAACAAAAGAACAATCCTGGAAAAAATCAATATAAGCCACATTACTCTGTAGTCCATACATTAGTAGGCAGATATGAAAGTGGCTTATGTACATAAATAGGTTAATGTTATTTTCTTCTGAAGTTTGTCTTCCTTCAGTTCGCAGGGTTTTAAGAAAACACAGCTTAGTTTTCACTGACTCCAAATTAGGATAAATGGAAAAAAAAAAAAAGGAAGAAAAAGTGGAAAACATTATTCTGAAGATGTGTAACCAAGAAAAATTAGAATTGAGACCAAACTATAGAAAATAATAAAAATGGGGGGGAAAACTCCATTAGACAAGACTAGAATCTAACAACAGGTGTACAATCGATTTGAAACATATTTTCATTCTCTCTCCAGTTTCTCATTTTACTAAAAACAAATCATGGTAAAACTGGTTTGCTTATTATGGCCTAATTATTTGTACATAGTGCAGCAAGAATAATTATTTTTTACATAGGCTGTAAAACTGGCTTTGCTGGAACTTTGTTCCATAGGAGGAATCTCAGATAATCCTTCTTTTTTCTATTTTGAGACGGAGTCTTGCTTGTTGCCCAGGCTGGAGTGAAGTGGTGTCATCTTGGCTCACTGTAACCTCTGCCTCCTGGGTCTGAGAGATTCTC
>NW_012116611.1:1542493-1545776 GCF_000951035.1 Colobus angolensis palliatus
TGGGTCTGAGAGATTCTCTTGCCTCAGCCTCCCGAGTAGCTGGGACTACAGGCGCCCGCCACCATGCCCAGCTAATTTTTTGTATTTTCAGTAGGGTCAGAGTTTTACCATGTTAGCTAGGATGGTCTCGATCTCCTGACCTTGTGATCCATCTGCCTCAGCCTCCCAAAGTGCTGGGATTACAGACGTGAGCCACCACACCTGGCACAGATAATACTTTTTAAAAGCTGAGCCCAGCCATGGATTTGTGCCATCAAATACTGAGTTGGGTGAATTTCCTCTCCTCTTGAGGTCCCAGGAATAATCTGAGGCTTCTGTGCCTGTCAGAAAGTGACATTCCTTATTTACCACAGGTCAGAAACCTGTACCAGGACTGTGTACACAAAACGTGAGGCCAGTTTTCCAAGGGCTTTATTGGCTCCATAAGTCAAATTTGATTCCTTAAAGGAAAGTACACCATTCCAAAGCCTTGGTCAAATAACCAGTTTCTCCAATTGTGTCCTGTTACAAATGAAAACAGATTCCTATTGCACTTATGCAAATAACTGTATTGCCATAAGTTAAGAGTACTCACAGATAGTTTCCAAATTCTGGAAAATCAGGTAGAGAAAAACAAATATGCTCCAAATTTTGTTGATAGGATTATACTAAATTATTAAAAGCTGTCAATAGCTTTAAAAAAAAAAGTTTTAAGACTCTGAAAAAGAAAACAAACAATCAGCAGGCATTTTAAGCAAAAAGTCAAAACAGTTGGTTCAGTTCATGCAGTCAGTTAATTCCTGTTCTGTCTGATACTCATGAACATTTTACCTCTCTATGAATCCTGCAAGATTTTTCTCTATTCTGATGCATAATTTCCGAAGTTATCAGAAACCTGCATTTAAGAGCACCTGTTGGAGTTTTATAGCTAATTATAAAGCCATCTTCTAAAGAGGACCAAAACAAGACAATAATTGTCTATGGATGAAAAAAATTTTAAGGCAGCCATAGTCAAAAGACACAATTGACAAGGAAATTTTTTACCTCTGTGACACACAATAATTTTAACATAACAATTATGATTATTCCTGATAATATACACTAAGTTAAATCAGAATTACAGGAGTTTCCCATAATTGTGGAAAACATGCCAATTACATATTTGAACAAATACAGGACAAGGAAGATCAAACACCATTACATATCTGACAATGCCTTCTGTATAATTTTTATACCCGATAAGCCAAATTGTGTCATTTTTTGGACTTTAGGAAACCTAATGTCTTAAAAGATTAATTAGGTTAGAAAAATACATAATTTATTATTTGATTTTGGAAAGTTTGTCAGATACAAAAGCTTTAAAACACTTGATATTACAAAATAGGATTACAGATCATTGCAAAGTTATTTATTTAACCAAAGTGATAATTCAAGGATTTCAAAGAAAAGCAAAAACTTTCATTCTTTGAGAGAGGAGACTTAGTTTTCTAAACAAGAAGCCCTAATAGAAACACCATGAAGTCAATTACATTTTTTTAATTTTGTAAACAATCTATAAAATTTAATCTTCATTATAAAATATAACTTCCATAAGCCTTTTATAACCTTTATAACCTTTATAAAGAAGTTGGTTAATGCTTCAAGAAAACCTTGTTAATCTGACACAGAGGGACATATATTGGTTTTACATCCATGTGCCTTTGACACTAATAATTAACTTATAGAGAAATTGAATTTATTTTATCTTTCAAAATGGGCCCTTACAATCTTACACAACCACCTCTTGCGCAATAGTACCTGGGCCTTGAAGAATGGAATAGCTTTAATTTCTTGCCCTGTGTCTCAGGAATGCAATTTATTTTGATTGGCATCTTCTATGGGGCCTAAGGAAGAGGCTTTAATTGTTGTCAGTGTTTAACATTTAGCAGGACTTGGTGTTCTTTTTAGACCCAGGAGTTAAAGCCTTGTAACTCAATGTTAGAAGGACTTGAAAGGCACATACAGGAAGATACATGGATGTAATAAATTTAATTTAAAAAGAAAATTATTGGGCCAGGCCCAGTGGCTCACACCTGTAATCCCAGCACTTTGGCAGGCCAAGGTGGGTGGATCACTTGAGGTCAGAGATTCAAGACCACCCTGGACAACATGGTAAAACCCCATCTCTACTAAAAATACAAAACTTAGCCGGGCCTGGTGGCATTCACCTATAATCCCAGCTACTCAGGAGGCTGAAGCACGAGAATCACTTGAACCCGGGATTCAGAGGTTGCAGTGAGCTGAGATCCTGCCACTGCACTCCAGCCTTGGCAATAGAAAGAGACTCAGTCTCAAAAAAATAAAAATAAAAAATAATAATAATAATAATAATTTCTCATTTTTTTTCCCTAAGCAATCCAAAACTTAATAATAAAACCAGTTATATTATTTTAGGACTAAATTTACTATACAAAAATTTTTCCTATATAAAATTATTTCTCCTTAAGCTTTTTTATCTCAAAAAAATACTCTTTATTTCTATAACGTTATTTACATTTTTAAAAAATTTCCCAGTGCCTTTTACCTTGTTTTATACATTAAATAAGCTTTGAATTAGACAAAAGTTTTTTACCTTTCTTTTAAAAGGACACACTTCTCTTTTTTTATTTTTAGCAAGAATATCTTCCTACAATATAAATTTATTGGAAAATATCCAAATAATGAAATATTTATTACTTAATTTAATAGAACTTTATAGTCTAAATTATAATCAGTTAGTACACAAGTATTTATAACATTACATTTACCTAATTATTTTATTTTAATTGTTTACCTAGATTATTTATGAAAACTGTGATAGTCATGAATTTAAGTTATGAAACTGCCATTGCAAAATTATAACTGAGCCAGTGAGAGAAAAATTTGACCTAATTGATTCCTTCTTGCTCTTAACCGCCAAGCCGTCCTTGTTCATTCCTGGGCATAGGCGGAACTAACTTTGGAAGGAACTAAGTTTATACTTCAGTTTTGAAACAAAGACAGTAACAGTCCTTTCCCAAAACAAACCTATCTGTGGACTAGACTGCCTAAAACCACAGAATTAGAAGCTAGGTAATCGGCCGGGTGCGGTGGCTCAAGCCTGTAATCCCAGCACTTTGGGAGGCCGAGGCGGGCGGATCACGAGGTCAGGAGATCGAGACCAACCTGGCTCACACGGTGAAACCCCGTCTCTACTAAAAATACAAAAAAATAGCCGGGCGAGGTGGTGGGCGCCTGTAGTCCCAGCTACTCGGGAGGCTGAGGCAGGAGAATGGCTTGAACCCGG
>NW_012116611.1:1545919-1554216 GCF_000951035.1 Colobus angolensis palliatus
AAGCTAGGTAATCTTAATAAATCCAAGATGCAGCTATTTTCATTTAACCCATATCAATGTCTTTTTTATTAAAAATTACACAAGCAAAGATCATTCTGTTTTGGGCTGGGTTTACAGTTTTGTAACCCTTGTGTCAAATTTTGACACCTTAAAGTATTTGGCAGGGATAAGTATGAAATTACTTCATTAATAAATGCAAACAAAAATGAATGCTGGCTATTCTTAAAACACTTTGAATATTTCTTTACCAATAATTTTATTTGTTTTTATTTTATTTATTTATTTATTTATTTATTTTTTGAGATGGAGTCTCACTCTGTCGCCCAGGCTGGAGTGCAATGATGTGATCTAGGCTCACTACTTTCACTTGCGTCCGTGTGAAGAGACCACCATACTGGCTTTGTGTGAGCAACAAGCCTGTTTATTTCACCTGGGTGCAGGAGGGCTTAGTCGGAAAAGAGAATCGGGAACGGAGATAGGGGTGGGGCTGTTTTATAGGATTTGGGTAGGTAAAGGAAAATTACAGTCAAAGGGGGTTGTTCTATGCAGGGGTGGGGGACACAAGGTGCTCAATGGGGGAACTTTTGAGCCAGGATGAGCCAGGAAAAGGAATTTCACAAGGTAATGTCATCAGTTAAGGCAGGAACAGGACATTTTCACTTCTTTTGTGGTGCAATGTCATCAGTTAAGGCAGGAACCAGCCATCTGGATGTGTATGCGCAGGTCACAGGGGATATGATGGCTAAGCTTGGGCTCAGAGGCCTGATAACTACAACCTCCATCTCCCGGGTTCAAGCGATTCTCCTGCCTCAGTCTCCTGAGTACTGAGATTACAGGCGCCCACCATCAAGCCTGGCTAATTATTGTATTCTTAGTAGAGGCAGGGTTTCACCATGTTGGCCAGGCTGGTCTCCAACTCCTGACCCCAGGTGATCTGCCTGCTTTGACTACCCGAAGTGCTGGGATTACAGGCATGAGCCACTGTGCTGGGCCTACTTTACCAATTATTTTATTTATTTATCGTTATTATTATTGTTATTATTATTATTTTTTGAGACAGTCTCACTCTGTCATCCAGGCTGGAGTGCAGTGGCACGATCTCGGCTCACTCCAGCCTCCGCTTCCCGGGTTCAAGCGATTCTCTTGCCTCAGCCTCCTGAGTAGCTGGGATTACTGGCACCTACCACTGTGCCAGGATAATTTTTGTATTTTTAGTACAGACATGGTTTCACCATCTTGGCCAGGCTGGTCTTGAACTCCTGACCTTAGGTGATTCACCCACCTCGGCCTCCCAAAGTGCTGGGATTACAGGCTTGAGCCACTGTGCCCAGCAATAATTTTAAAGCTAGCTTATTTATTAAAGATTTCACTTAAGTTACATAAACTTGAAAAAGGATTTGATTAGTCTTTTCTTTTTTTTTTTTTTTTTTTTTGAGACGGAGTCTCGCTCTGCCGCCCAGGCTGGAGTGCAGTGGCGATCTCAGCTCACTGCAAGCTCCGCCTCCCGGGCTCATGCCATTCTCCTGCCTCATCCTCCCAAGTAGCTGGGACTACAGGCGCCCGCCACGTCGTCCGGCTAGTTTTTTGTATTTTTAGTAGAGAGGGGGTTTCACCGTGTTAGCCAGGATGGTCTCGATCTCCTGACCTCGTGATCCGCCCGTCTCGGCCTCCCAAAGTGCTGGGATTACAGGCGTGAGCCACCGCGCCCGGCCGTCTTTTCTTTTTTAGTATCTGATTTAAGCGCTTTTATTTTTCTTTAAGCCAATTAATTAGAGCTCTTTTGTGTATTTTTAGTAGTGAAACATTGTGTACACAACACAAATACATAGATGTATTAGGCATGCTGAAGGAATTACATTGTATAGATTTATAAAGACCCCTCCCTACCCCCTCCGTTTTTTTACTATCTGACATTTTCAGATTCTTGATAACCTCAGCAGTGGTCAGCTAAATAACCTTAATTTGCAAATTCAAAGAAACAACTCAGGTGAAAATCAAATAGCGAAATTTACATCAAAGTACAGAGAGAAAAAACCTGATGGTGCTAGAGATGCTTTTATACTGCACTTATTTTTTTTAAAAAAAGCAAAGACATTTCTGAGTGTCTAAACTACATTCCTCCTTAAAAACCCAAGAGGAGCCTCTGTTGCAATAACTAGTTAGGTCAAAAAATCAGGTGAAAACAGAATTCAGTCAACTGATAAAAAAAAAAACTTTTGCTCAAAAAAAAAGACAAGGTCTTGGGAGACAAAAAAATCAAACAAAAAACAAAACATGAAAGCCTTTTAAATACAAAAATATGCACACATGCGTACATACATGCACATATCTTGGATGTTAGCCTTTCAATGAAGCTGGCTTTTAACCATTGAGCTCCTTTATCAACAACAACAACAAAATCTTTTTAAATTTCATTACGATATTCCATGCCGCTAAACTTACAATGATCACACAAATCATACAACTTCTGAGCGCCCTACGTGTAAACAGAAGTTAACATCAGCTGGTTGTTAATGCTAACTGTTTGGAGGAACGGAGGCAAGATGGTGCACTTCCGGGTTCTTCATCCCCCCCCTCCCAACTTTTCCCCCTTCCCAACTTCTCCCCCCTCCCAACTTTTCCCGCGCACGCGAAAATGCAGCCCGCGACCGGGGAAGGTGCAGACCAACTGGGCATGCACCAGGTGACGTCAATCCAAAGAGACCAAGATTTACCTGGTCGCAACTGCGGAACGCCCCCGACACGCCCGTGCCCCACCTATTGCCCTCCCACTCCTAGAAAAGCCGCTCTCCGCCAGTGAGCCAGGCGGCCTTCCTCCAGCCCCACTGATGTGGGGATGCAGGAACCCCGCCCGAGAGCCCCACGGGGGGGGGGGTTACCAAAATAAACTTGCAGTTTTGCTCCTGACCTTTGCCTACTTGCTGGTTCTTTTGTGCTCGCTCTGGTGGTCTTAGAAAAACAAGTCACTAACTTTAATTGCTTGAAAAGAATTTGCAAGACAGAATGCCAAACCAGTTTCTTACCTGGTGATGGGTCTCAGGCTTTAGACTGTTCTTTACCATCCTAGAAGCAGGAAAAACAAAAACAAAATCTCCCCTGTTGGAAGTGAGCTCAAACTTCATAAAGTAGTTACCTACTGACTTCCATCACCTTGGAAGCAGGAAAAAAACTTGACTTCCTTGTGTTGGAATCAATTAAAACTCCAAAAAAAGAAGAAGGAAAGAAAGAAAAAAAGGAGTTTTACGGCAAAAGAAACTTTCGATCTCAACCAAATGTTGGGAGATCCGGGATTCTCTTGTTGCTCTCAGATCTCAACGAATTGTCCTCTTGATTTGAGCCATAAAGTTAGCTCATGCTGGTACGAAGCACTGATAGATTTGTCAAAGGTCAGAGGCATTTCCACTCAGAATCTCCCCATGGTCATGAAAATATGAACCCCAAAAATTTGAGGCAGGTCTCAGTTAATTTAGAAAGTTTGTTTTGCCAAGGTTGAGGATGCATTTGCGACACGGCCTCAGGAAGTCCTGATGGCATGTGCCCAAATTGGTGGAGGCACAGCTTGGTGCCCAAAGTGGTGGAGGCATAGCTTGGCTTTAGACATTTTAAGGAGGCATGAGACATCAATAAATATATGTAAGAAGTACATTAGTTTCGTCCAGAAAGGCTGTAACAACTCAAAGCGAGGCCTCCCCACTGGGGGCTTCTGGGTCACAGGTAGATAAGAGACAGATGGATGCATTCTTTTGAGTTTCTGATGGAACTTTGCAAAGGAGGCAATCAGCATATGTATCTCTGTGAGCAGAGGGATGACTTTCAATAGAATGGGAAGCAGATTTGCCCTGAGCGATTCCCAGCTTGAAGGGGCCAAAGATATTTTCCTTTTACAATCTACATATACATAAGAATATGTAGCGATTTTCTTTCTGTGACTCAATTTATGCAGAGGTTTTTTAATCCTTTCCATGTTGTCACAAATAACAGAATTTCCTTTTTTATTTTTTATTTTTTATTATACTTTAAGTTCTAGGGCACATGTGCACAGCATTTAGAATAGTGTTTCATTGTGTATGTGTATCATATATTCTATATTCATTCATCTGTTGATGGTTGCTTAGTTCCTAATCTATAACTTGCCTACTGTGACTAGTGCCTCAATGAATATAAAATTGCACACATCTTTTTGATAAACTGATTTCAAATCTTTTGGTTAAATACTCAGAAGTAGGATTACTGTATCATATGATAATTCTAATTTTTGTTTTGTGAGGAACCTTCATTTTTCCATACTGGCTGTATTTGTTTACATTCTTCTCTGGTTTAGATGTTTGTTCCCTCAAAAGCTTATGTTGAAATTGAATCTCCAATTTTGGAGGTAGCCTAATGGTAGATGTTTGACTCATGGAGATGGATTTCTTATGAATAGATTAATGGCCTGCCTTAGGGGTAATTGAGTCCTCATTCAGTTAATTCCTACCAGAACTGTCTGTTAAGAAGAGCATGACACTTCCTTACTTTCTCTCTTGTTTCCTCTCATCATGTCATCTCTGTACAAGCCAAATCCCCTTCACTTTTTTGCCATAGGTGGAAGAAACATGAGGTTCTTACCAGGTACAGATGCCCAATCTTGATCTTTTCCAGTCATCAGAATCACAAGCCAAATAAACCTTGTTTAATGTATTTTGTGGTCTCAGGTATTTCTTTATAGCAACATAAAATGGACTATGACACATTCATACCAACAGTGTACAAGGATTTCCTTTTCTCCGCATGCTTGCCAACTCTTATCTTTCATTTTTTTGATCATAGCAGTTTGGACAGGGGTGAGATGATACCTCAATGTGGTTTTAATTTACATTCTCAAACTATTAGCAATGTTGAACATTCTTACATACCTATTGGCCATATAAAAATTTCTGTCATTTGCCGCAATGTGGATGGAACTGGAGGTCATAATGTTAAGTGAAAGAAGCCAAGCACAAAAATGCAAACATTTTATGTCCTCATCCATATATGTGAGCTAAAAATGTGAATCTCATGAAGATAGAGAGTAGATTCATGATTACCATAGGCCAGGAAGGGAAGGTTTTCTGCCAATATATTTACACTGCTAATTGTTTTCTTTGCAGTAAAGAAGACTTTTAGTTTGTTGTAATCACATGTATACATTCTTGCTTTTGTTACCTGAACTTTTGAGGTAAAATCCAAAAAATCATTACACAAACCAATGTAGTGTAGTTTTTCCCCTGTTTTCCTCTAGTGGTTTTATAGTTTCTGATTTTATGTTTAAGTCTTTAATCTATTTTGAGTTGAGTTCTTGTATCTGATGTGAGAAAAGGGTCCACTTTTATTATTCTGAATGTAGATATCCAGTTTCCTCAACATCATATATTAAAGGGACTATCCTTTTCCCATTGTGTATTCTCAGTCCCTTTGTGGAAAACCAACTGGATATATATGCACAGGTTCATTTCTCAGCTCTCTATTCTAGTCCATTGGTTGGTTGATGTGTCTAGCTTTCTCCAGTACCATGCTCTTTTAATTACTATAGCTTTGTAGTACAGTTTAAAATCAGGTAGATTGTTGTCTCCAGTTTTGTACTTTTTGATCCATATTGCCTTGGTTTTCAGGATTTTTGTGATTCCTTATAAATTTTAAAAATGTTTTCTATCTCTCTGAAATTTGACACTGGAATTTTAAGAGAGATTGCATTGAATTTGTAGATTGCTTTGCATAGTAGGGGCGTTGTAACAATGCTAATTATTTCAATCCATGAAATTCTAATATCTTTCCAGTTATTTGCATCTTCTTCAACATCTTCCATGAATATTCTATAGTTTTCATCACACAAGTCTTTTACCTCCTTGGTTAAGTTTATTTCTATGTGTTTTATTTATTTTTGTAGCTATTGTAAATGAAATTGTTCTTGATTTTTTTGAATAGTTCATTGTTAGTGCATAGAAATACTACTAATTTCTGTATGCTGATTTTTTTCTTGCAAATATACTGTATTTATTTATGAGTTCTAATTGTTTTTTATGCAACCTGTAGGGTTTTCTGTATATAAGATCATGTTTTCATAAAACAGGACAATTTCTCTTGTCTCTTTCCTATTTGGATGCCTTTTATTTATTTCTCTTGCCTAAATTTCTCTGGCAAAGACTTCCAATAAAATGTTGAATAAAAATGCTAAGAGTGGGCATCCTTACATTTTTTTCCAGATCTTAGAGAAAAGTTTTCAATTTTTCACCATTGAATATAATATTAGTGAGATAGAAAGCCCCTAAGGAAAAATTTCTAAACATACAAGAATGTGACCACCCCCCGGGCTTACACAAACAACTTATCTGGAAAACCCCCAGCCGTTTGAGGTTGCGGAAAAGGCAGGGACCAGTCAGAAACTGCCGAATGTTCAACTTTAAATATCAACCAATAATAAGCTTGTAACTACTGTTTCTCTGTAACTTGTTTGTACCTTGCTATAAAAGAAACCCTGAAACAGCAGTCGGGACCTCTCTTTTACCTGCCATTGTTAGGTGCGGAGAGGTCCGGGTTCGAACTTGAAATAAAGCGACCCCGGCTATTTGGCTTTGACTCTGGACTCTGGTGGTCGCTTACTGGGGTCTCGCAACTTCGGGCACAACATTAGCTATGAGATTCTCATATATAGCCATTGTTGTGTTGATGTACATCCCTTCTATTCTTAAGTTGGTTAGAGCTATTATCATGAAAGAAGGTTAAATTTTGTCAAATTATGCAGAAAAATAATTTGAAAACATCAACAATGTTTTATAATTTAAAAAGCACTTAAACTAGGAACAGAAGGCAGCTACCTCAATATAATGAAGTCCACTTATGAAAAGCCTACAGCCAACGTTTTATTCAATGATAAAAGACCAAATGATTTTCCTCTAAAATCAAGGAAAATATAAGGTTATCTGCTTTTACCACATGTATCCAACATAGTATTGGCATTTTCAGTCAGAACAGTTAATCAAGAAAATGAAGTAAATTGCATCCAAGTTAAAATACTAGGAAAAAAGAGGTAGGATGAGGAGTCTTAGTGTTAGTGATCACTGTACACAACAGTAACAATGGTAAATAATGCTTATCTGGCGCTTATTTTATATCCGGAGCTCCTCTAAGAGGCTTAAATGTAAATACACATATTGTCTCCATTTGAAGGAAACAAAAAAAAAACCTACAGTACCAAAACTTCAAATATAAGCAGCCCTCTTTTGTACTGCTTTTATATACATGAGTTTTAGATACCATGTGTATTAGTCTGCTAGGGCTATCATACAAAATACCACAGACTGGGAACACAGCGCCTTTCTGGAAGTCATAGGGAAGAATCTCCTGCCGAAGTTATTTAGATTATTGCAAAGCTCCACGCTGTTGTAGGACTGTGATTTCCTTGTTGGCTATTGGCTGAAAATCAATCTCAACTTCCAAAGGGCTCACAAAGTCTCTGGTTTGTGATCCTTTGCCTCTGTCTCCAAAGTCATCAATAATTTGTGGAGTCCTTCTCATGCTTTGATTTTTCTCTTCTAACCTCTCATTCTATCACATGGCTCTTCTGCTTTCAGTCATGAGGTTTTTTTGTTTCTTGTTTTTTTGTTTGTTTGTTTGTTTTGCCTATTTTTGGTTTAAGGGTCTCTGTGACTAGATTGAGTCCATTGGAATAATCCAGGATAATCTCTTGATTCCAAGGATTTTCATCTTAGTCACATTTGCCAAGTTCCTTTTGCCATATAAGATAACATATTCATAGTTTCAATGATTAGGATATAGATATCTTGGCCAATTTCTACCTACCACATGCATCATCATCAGTAGCCAATCATACAATTTCCTTCAGAGTTTGTGGGTAGTTGGTCATTGCTTGTCTATTATTTATTGTATAGACAATCACATTTGTAGTCACATTGTCTTCTTGTCTTCAAGTAATACATCCACATAACATTTTTCACAAATGGATAAGTGAAGGAGGGAGATGGTCAACAGAAACAAAAGTATAGTTAAAAAAAAGTGACAATATTTTTGTATGTAGACCTTGTGCCCTTTCACTTTGCTAAATTCACTAATTAGTTCCAAGAACTAATTAGTTTTGTATATTCTTTCAGGATGGTTAAAATATTGTTTTCAGTGCAAATAGATAGTTGCATTTCTTCCTAATATGTATTTTTCATTATTTTTCTTGCCTTATTGATCTACTGAATGCTTCGAGTATAATGAGCCTATGGATCATTATAGTTAAGAACATCCATAGTTAAGAACATTCTTGCCTTTTTCCTTTT